>NC_133326.1:257720220-257915708 GCF_042186555.1 Aquarana catesbeiana
CAACCATATCTCGGCTACATATCCAAGCTAGAAATTTTCTTTTCTGCTGTGTTTCTCATTGCCGCTCGCAACTTTCTCTCATACAGTGCGGCATGTTTTTTAAATATGAAGAACCAAAAAGCTACTAGAGAAAAGATGAGCTGCTGGATGATCTCCATTGTTGATTCTCAGGTTTCCTGTCGCACTAATATGACATCACACTAGCATTTTTCTAAACCCTGTATGGCCCCTTGTGGTCCCACTTGCAATGGAAACGCTCACCATAATAGACCGGACCATTCTAGGCCATTCAAACTGCACCGAACCGATCCGCTCAGTGGAAACGAGGCATTATTGGCTTCCATCGCAATACTCCCTTTACCCTTGTGTCACAATTGAATGACCCATAAGGAAGATATGTGTTAATTACTGGCTATATTTCTGATACTCCCATTACAATTGTATCTTACTATGCCCCAAATAAACGCCCAGCTGCCTTTTTATCCCATCTTTTTCAAGTTGTTGATACACACAAATTTGGAACGGTTGTCCTGTGTTGAGACTCTAATGCAACGGTTTTTCTTTTTTTAGATAAATCCCCTTCAGCCCCTACTACAAGCTCTGCTAAATTAACTCTCCAACTTCTGCTTACTACTCATAACTTAGTAGATACTTGGCGAGAACTTAATCCTAACAGTAGACGTTTCACACATTATTCATATCCACATAACTCTTTCTCACGTATTGATCATATCTTTACCCCATCTAGCATGATACCAGAAATTATTTTCTCTAAAATAATCCCATTTCCATGGACTGACCACTGTGCTGTTTTCACAACTATATCTTCCACTATTCCCAGATCACACGATACCACTTGGTGTGTTAATGACTCCATACTGACCCATCCATCCCATACAATTGAAGCTGAAGGAGCAATCACTGATTACCTCTCATTCAATGACACCGATGATATGTCCGCCCTCACATTGTGGGAGGCCCATAAAGCTGTCATTCGGGGCAGATTGATATAATAAGCAACAGCAATTAAAAAAGAACGCAAACTTATGTTCGCAAAGCTTGAGTTTGCTTACAATAAATGCCATATGACCTTTCAATCTTCCCCGAATGCCACCAACAACTCAAAGCTAGAGAAAGCCCGTCTTGATCTAGATCTTTTTCTAACTGACTCTGCAGATAAATTATTACGTAAATGCCAACATATCCAATATCTTAAGGCTAATAAACCAGACACCCCCATGGCGCGTAATTTAAAGGCGATACAACATGCACGGACTTCTTTTAGACTGAAAATATCCCGTGATGGATGTACTAGCAACCCAGTTAAAATATTAGAGATATTTCGCACTAATTTAGCTAAATTGTATTCCCCTGCTCAAGACTTTAATAAGACAAAAGCAGACACTTTGTTTTCCAAATATTATGCTCCCTACCTTAGACCAGGAACAACGAGATACCCTTGAGTGTCCCATAACAGCACCTGAAGTTCTGACTGCCCTAAAAATATTAAAACTAAGTAAGAGACCGGGTCCAGATGGACTCTCTGCATTATATTATAAACAGTATGCACACATTTTAGCACCAATCTTGACCAGAGCCTTCAATTCTATCCTGAAGGGTTACTCATTTGGGGCTGAAACACTGACCTCTATTATAGCAATGATTCCCAAACCGCGCTCAGACTCTACCTCTTGGACCAATTACCGCCCCTTATCTCTCCTTAATCTAGATATTAAATTGCTAGCCAAGATTCTGGCAACTCGTTTGAATAAAATTATAGGTCGACTAATTCATCGGGACCAGACAAGATTTATGCCAACACGACAGACAGGAGATAATATCAGATGAGTTCTGACTGCCCTAAAAATATTAAAACTAAGTAAGAGACCGGGTCCAGATGGACTCTCTGCATTATATTATAAACAGTATGCACACATTTTAGCACCAATCTTGACCAGAGCCTTCAATTCTATCCTGAAGGGTTACTCATTTGGGGCTGAAACACTGACCTCTATTATAGCAATGATTCCCAAACCGCGCTCAGACTCTACCTCTTGGACCAATTACCGCCCCTTATCTCTCCTTAATCTAGATATTAAATTGCTAGCCAAGATTCTGGCAACTCGTTTGAATAAAATTATAGGTCGACTAATTCATCGGGACCAGACAAGATTTATGCCAACACGACAGACAGGAGATAATATCAGATGAGCTCTCTTGCTTATTCACGCAGCTAAAGTCAGACATATCCCTACATGCCTCTTATCCCTAGATATCCGAAAGGCTTTTGATTCTGTTACATGGCCATATTTGCAGTACACGCTTCAAAAATGGGGATTTGGGAAACATTTTCTAACATGGATCTCCTCTTTGTATAACAATCCAAAGGCATACATTAAATATGCGGGATATAAATCTGCGATGTTGGACATTAGAAGAGGGACAAGGCAAGGTTGCCCTCTATCCCCGTTGCTTTTTGCTCTCCTTATCGAACCACTAGCACAATTAATTAGGTCTAATCCTGATATCAAAGGAATCGAATTGGGCGGATATCAGCACAAGTTATGTCTATATGCAGATGATGTTCTTATTTTTTTATCTCATCCCCATATATCGGCCCCAAACTTACTAAATATCTTGAAAAAATTTGCCCAAGTCTCTGGACTTTTTGTTAATCCCACAAAATCGAATGTGTTAAATATATCTTTGCCACAAGCAGAACTTCGACATGCCCAAACCTCCTTACATTTCAACTGGGTTACCCATCAAATTCCATATTTAAGAGTACAACTTACAACCTCGATTAAAGATCTATTTGCGGCTAATTATCTCCCTCTACTGAAACAAGTTACAGGCTATATGAAACAATGGACCTTTCTTCCATTATCATGGTTGGGACGGATCAATGCTATTAAAATGTCGATATTGCCGACATTTTTATACTTATTTAGGGTATTACCCATCTTATTACCTACATATTTTTTAAGACTCACACAACGTAGAGTCATGTCCTTTATTTGGGGAAACACTAAACCCAGAATACCTAAAACTACACTGTATCTCAAAAAATTGAATGGCGGGTTAGGTTTGCCAAACTTCACTTCCTACTACTATGCTGCACAACTATCACCCCTCCCTAAATATCACTCAATGGTGGAAACACCACTTTGGGTTCTTATTGAATCTGTTGACAGCAACCCTATCTCTGTGGCCAATATGCTATGGCTCCAACCTAAAGATAGGTCACACCTTTCTAACCCCATAACGAAACATTCCTTGGCAATATGGGATAAATTTAGTAGAGCTTGTAATCTCCAATCTCCACATAATCCTCTTCTTTCGTTCCTCAGGAACCCGGTCTTTTATCCTGCTTGGAAATTCCCGAAGTCATTCTCTGCATGGTCTTCTACAAATTTAATTTGATTTTATCAATTAAGCAACAATACCACTATTTATGCATTCCCGGTGCGATGTGATACTTATGGGATCCCCAGATCTGAAATTTTTCGCTACTTGCAAATCAAAAATTTCTACACTCCCTTCCTTATCACAGGCTCAACTCTGAATCAAATGTCACAATTTGAGCGAATTTGTAAAAGCGACCCACATGTAAGGGAATTGATTTCATCTTAATACCAACAACTTACTGAGATTCCTAATAGATCACTACCTTCTTACACAGATAAATGGGCACAGAACATGAACCGAGTATTCGACACTAATGACTGGTCCAATATATGGTTAGCCACTAAGAATTCCTCCCCAAACTGCTATGCTTTGGAAACAAATTTTAAAGTCTTAGCCCGATGGTACTTAGTACCAGTCAGAATTGCAAAATGTATCCCCACATACCCAAATAACTGTTTTAGAGGCTGTTCTACACCAGGTACTCACTTTCATATATGGTGGCAATGCCCAGTGGCCCAAGAATTCTGGAAGAATATTTTCATGATGGCCTCTAAAGCTTTGGAAACCTCTATTCTCCCAGACCCAATCTTGGCACTCCTGAATTTGAAACCCGCTACGCTAACTCGCACTCAATTTCAGTTATTCATCCAGCTTAGCACTGCGGCCAAGCAAACTATAGCAAAGGCTTGGAAGTCTCAAACCTTGATAGTAGCGGAAGCTAAACACAGAATGAATAGAGCCCTCATATATGCCAAAATGACAGCTATTGAGGACAACAACATTAATAAATTTTGCAAGATTTGGCAACCATGGGTTAAACATTACTTCTCCTATGATTTTGACCAGTCATTACTGTTACCCTACTAGGATTCTTGATTACTTACCAACTAAATACGTGTTAGTATCGGGCCACCATCTGGAGAGATTCTTCTTCTTCTTCTTTTTTCTTTCCCCTTTCACAGCTAATCTATTAGAATCGAGCACTACTAGATTAATCATATTTTCTGTTTATCTATCCGTAATATAACTCGTAGTGCACTTTTTTTTTCCCTAATCATTTCACTATCCTACCTTCTTACTCTTTCTTTTCACTATATGATAAATACATTTGGGATACTCTTTTACTATCATTCTATTACTATTACTATTTACAACTAGTATGAAATATTGCATCTGAATATTTATTTCGAGTAATACAATTCTGCAAATAAGAGGATTATGACCCTGTTTTATAATCTGTTCCATTTAATTTACCTCTGGTTATCATTGTAGCTAATATATTTAAATGCCCCCACCCTTCCACAGATTGAACCCACTGGGGTGGATGGGTGGTCTGGAGGCATGATATATGGGACCCACAAACTAATCAGAGGCTCTCAGCCCCATCTTATATTGTCTATAGTGCACAGATTGCTCATACACTTTACTTTTTCCCTTTTTTTCTTTAATTTTTTCAATTGTTCACTCTTTATTGCAAGTTACAATATATTCATACTCTAATTAAACTTAACTGATATTGACAGTATCCCATGTATCAATGTTTATAATCTATTGTTCTTCTTTATGTAAATCTCAATAAAAACATTGAACAAGGATAAGCTAACACAAAACACATAGATATAGAAAGTGGTAGTGACATAAACATAAAACAATGCGTAGTAGTGCTTTACCATATGTTGTGGTGCACTGCAACACAGGTCCATTGGGAAGTTGCATTTAGGTGGAATACATCACACCAAAGCATGTAAGGCATGTGCTATCACCCCATAATGGTTTGAATGTTATATTAGTATTAGCTAATTGTGTCTTTCTTTTGCCACTCTCCCAAAAAAAACTGTAACTGGTGAAGCACTCTGGCAACTGTTGTGATTTTCTCCAGTCTTAGGCATTTGAGGCATGTCATTCCTTTAAAGTGGTTAAAGGTCTCTTTGTGGCCTCTCTCACTAGTCTTTTTGTTGCATGATCACCCCCTTTTTTGGTGGATGGCCTGTTCTTCTTTTCATGTTTCCATACTGCATTATCTCTACAATAGCCTGAAATCCTTTGAGTACACACTGGTGATCTTAAATTAAATAATTATGTAACTTTGGAAAAGAATTGGTTCCAGTGATGATTTCAATGTATCTTATTAAAGGGGGGTTATACTTATAAAATCTGTTATTTTGTGGTATAATTTTTTTTTACTATAGTTAAATCACTTTTCAGAGATTTGTTTTCATTTTGTTGTTCATTGATAATTACATCTACATAAGAACCCTTATGATAAAATCAAACTATTTTTTTTGTTTATATTTATCAGCAGATAGAAACCTAAATTGACAGGTCCAAAAAGTGTTAGACAATTATTCTGCAATGCTATATGGAAATAAATGCATAATTATAAAATGCTCTAACTCGAATGACAAATATTCCCTCACTTGTCAGCCATCAATAGTAGGTGTTTGTGTATGTGTTAAACACACTCTAGAATATTAATTTAAAAGTAACATGAGAATAAATCATAGCGATTTATAGATTCATGTAGATTCATGTATCATACATAAGTGACTCTTCACTGTGCATTCAAATCCCTTTCAAACCCCCTTTGTAAATGAAATATTTCAAATCATACCATACCAAATGTTCCCAGTTTAAGTAAAACAACACTTGGAGTTCATGTATAATATTAGGCATGGTTCTTAAAAGCTTTGCATGGTTACATTGTCATTCTGAGGCAAAGAAAGTGCTTTAGTGTTCAGAGAATGTCAGCAACAATTTTAATGACCAGTTTGTTTAATCAATAGTCAAGTCGTTTTCACTGCCCTTTTGATTGCCATGCTCACAAAGAGATAACAGGGACTGTCATCAGCAGAGGGAATCAAGTTAGTTGTATGCAATGGATCAATAGGTGTAATTGTTCTTTTACATATTGCAGTTATAAATGACATAACTGCTATGTTTTATAGGGTCCACTTTTACATTATCTGATCTGAAGATAAACAACTGAGACTTGCAGCGCTATCACATAATCTTTATATTGACTTAAGAAATAGAGAGTAGCACAGTAACAATGTGCCACAAGCATGAGGATGCATGTGAATAGGAATGGCAAGCAACACACTTGAGGGAAAAAAATAATGTATCTTGTATTCCCTTGAAGACAAAAGTGCAATGTTTTAATTAACCACTTGCTTACTGGGCACTTAAACCCCCTTCCTGCACAGACCAATGTTCAGCTTTCAGTGCTCTCTCACTTTGAATGACAGTTGTGCGGTCATGCAACGCTGTACCCAAATTACATTTTTATCATTTTATCATTTTTAACTTTTAGATTGTAAGCTCTAACGAGCAGGGCTCTCTGATTCCTCCTGTATTTAATTGTATTGTAATTGTACTGTCTGCCCTAATGTTGTAAAGTGCTGCGTAAACTGTCGGCACTATATAAATCCTGTATAATATTAATAATAATAATAATAATCATTTTTTTTCACACAAATAGACCTTTCTTTTGGTGGTATTTAATCACTGTTGGGTTTTTGATTTTTTGCTAAAAATTTTTTTAAAAAGACAGAAAATTTTGAAAAAAAGTTTTCTCCTTCATTGATGTGCACTGATGAGGCTGCACTGATGGGCACTGATAGGCTGCACTGATGGGCACTGATGGGCACTGATAGGCACTGAGAGGTGGCACTGATAGGCACTGAGAGGTGGCACTAACGGTCGCACTGAAGGGCACTGAAGGGCACTGATAGGTTGCACTGATGGGCACTGATGATCACTGATGGATGGCACTGATGGGCACTTGTACAGTAGGCACTGGTAGGTGACACTAATAGGCAGCACTGATCAGTGGCACTGATGATGAGGCACTGATGGGCATTGATTGGCAGCACCGGTGGGCTTTGATAAGTGGCACTGTGAGCACTGGTAGGTGGCACTGGTGGGTACTGATAGGTGGCACTGGCAGGTGGCACTGATGGGCACACAAGAGGCAGCCACGGCTCTCTGTGTGAGGGACCGATCTCCCTCTGACAGAAGCAGGTGATCGGCCTTTTTTCCCTCACGCTGACAGCACAAGGGAAAAAAAATTATCACCGATCTTCTGTTTACATCACATGATCAGCTCTCATTGGCTGACAGCTGATCACGTGGTAAGGGGCCGGGATTGGCCCCCTACTCCGATCTGTGACCAGCTGAGTCTCATAGAAGCGGTGATCACAGAGCAAGCCGCGTACACTCCATAGGGGACGTGCAGGCAGCTCATGCATGGGAGGACGTCATATGATGGCCTCCTGGCAAAAAAGGCCCGCGCTATAGCCGTCATTTGGCTATAGCACGGGCACGAGGTGGTTAAAAATAATTTCAAGAAAGGTAAAACAACATGGATTAAAGCTGGTCATAGACGAGTAGAAAAACAAATGAACATTCAAACAAAAATCAAAACATTCCATCTAACATACGATGGCCCAAACTTTGTATTTGAAATTTCCCATTGATCTTCAACATTTTCTATTCATTCCATTCCATCTTCAACAATAAATATTGTTTTTTTCAATCAATTTCTACTATTACCCCTACTATTCATGTGCATTTCCTTTCAATTCAGTTCATTGTTTTTTTCAAACAATTGACCTACAAATGATTAGAAAATCATTCATTAAAAAAAAATTCAACACCTTCGTTCATTCATTTTCAATCTTGAAATCAACTGTCGCAAAATACAGCCTAATCATATAAAAATGGAACAATTCATCTCTATTAATCCAGCACTGTGTCTGGCTGCAAGTGTTCCGTCTCCTCTTCTCACAGGCTGAGAACAGCGAAAGCCATTAGCTCCTGATGCTGTCTGTCAAATACTGTGAGGAGGGAGTGGGGAGCATGGCAGAACTGCGCTCTGTGTGTGTATATGAACACACATAGCCCGTCTCGGGAGCTTGCCCACATAAGTGTCTTGAAAGCACAGGGCTTGCTATGAAGGATCTCCGAGAAGAGAAGGAGTGGACAGCACTGGAGGGGGACCCCAGCTGAGGAGGTAAGGGGCCATTATGTGCATGTCCTTTTACAGAGTAGGCAAGTATAAACCTCTATTCTTTTTCTTTAATCAAGTCTTTAGCATTAGTTTAACACTCAGTTTTAGTGATGACATTTTTTGCATTGATCAAGTGGTTGGAGGAATGTAGTCCAACTATTCTGTTACAATGGATTTAAATTTACATTTTCAATACGTGTTGCTGCATGTGGATTTAATTGCAGGTTCTACGCCTGCCATTGCCTTACATTTTTGGATAAATACAGACAAGCAATTCTGCTGAACGATGGTGCAGGAAGTCCCCGAGTTACGAACACGTTAAGGACTGTAGGTTTGTTCATAACTGAAATCTGTTCGTAAGTCTGAACACTGCTTGTACAGTGTAACTTCCGCCTGTGCAGGGATGTGGGATGTTCCAGCGTCCGCCTGTGGAGGGATGTGGGATGTTCCAGGCGCTTCTGGGGCTCTTCTGGCTATGCAGTACATGAAGTACTGCAGTGTGGAATATGGCAAGATAGCTGCTCGGAGGTATCCAGGACCAGCGTGGAGCACAAGCAGCCGGCATTGAGGCCATTTGTAAGTAGGAGTCGTTCGTAAGTCGGGCGTTTGTAAGTCAGGGACTGCCTGTATATAAACATTGTGTCTATATTTTTACTCCATTCCCTTCTCTAAATAGCCCCGACTTGCCTGATGTTTACTGAACCACTAACTAATAGGACTTAATTCCAAGATTGAACATTTCTAGAAAAATAAGGACAGCATGTTCTTGAGGCCAGTAGATAGGCTTATCTTGAACTAATTAGATTCTTACAGTAAAATGTTCTGATAACATCAGCAGCAGCAACAACAGTAGGGGTACTAAAGCTGGCCTATACTAGTAGAGTTTCAGATGAAAATTCTCACCAGAACATTTAAAAAAAATCTTTCTTGCCATGATTGAGACAACTAACTTTGTCAAAAGCCCTATACATTTCATCCAGATCTGGTATTTGTAGGTGATTCCAAACATATTAAAACAGGTTTCGTTACAAAATGTATGATTTTTTCACATTCACATTTTGAATTTTATTAGTTTGAGAAAATTTTCCAACCTGCTCCCTAGATTGTTTTTCATCACTACAGTTGAAAACAAATGTTGACTGGACTCCACCAACATTAGAAAATTGAAAAAATTTTACAAAAAAGGAAATTTTTATTTGAAATTCCACTAGTGTAATGCAAGCTTTAGAGCAGTGTTAAAGAAGTGTGAGTTTTTAAAAACAATCATACTGACCTAGGTGGATGCAGCATTGGTCTGATGCTGCATCTGTCCCCCGCTGGCTCTAAGACTGAGAACTGACCAATCAAACACTGCTAATCACTTAGTTCTCAGTCTTCAATGAGCAGAGATCTGGTGACTGTCAGTCGCCAGCTCTCTAATTTGCCCCTCCAGCGCTCACTGGAGCAATGGGATATAGAGGGGGGTGGGAACCGGTGGCTCGGGTGCTCAGCAAGAAGTTCCTGGGGCAGGAAGTTAGGAGAAATCTCCACAATGGAAAAAAAATCAGAAATCCACTATGTTCTATTTAAATAGAAAATGATATAATAATCATACAAGGGATAGGTAAATGAAAGTGTGAAGTCCATAAGAATCATTAGGACTGCAGGGTAACAGTAAGATAAGCAGTCGGGTGAGCTAGTAAGTGATATCTTGCAGGATTAGGATTAGGGACAAGTTAGTATAGTGTAAGACTGGGAGGAGGTGGTGAGGTTCAGGTTTCTGAGAGGATTGTGTGGAGATTGTAACTGATATTTGGTTTTTAGTTTATCCCAGAGAGATAAGAAGTGTTTAGTTATGGGATTATGAATTTTAAAGCGGTCTTTAGGATCAAGCCATAATAAATTTGATATTAATAGAGGGTCATTTTCTGAAGCCTCTATAAATACCCATAATGGGATTTCCTGTTTTGCATGGTATTTGGACAGACTGGCCAAATGTGCTGCTCTGTAGTAGTTAGTAAAATTAGGGTATCCCAGGCCTCCTTTATTTTTGGGAAGATGTAGTGTGTATATAGGTATACGTGGTTTAGAAGAGCCCCATATAAACGAAGTTGCTCTTTTTTGTACTATTCTCAAAAAATAGGAAGGAATTGGAATAGGGAGGACTCTGAATAGATAAAGCAATTTGGGTAGAATAGTCATTTTGATTGCATTAATCTTCCCTATCCAGGATAAAGGAAGTTGCGACCATTGTTTTATTAGATTTGTGATCTGTCTTAATACAGGAGGATAATTGGTTGAGAATAAGTCAGAATGAGATGCTGTTAAATGAATTCCAAGATATGGGATTGATTTTTCTGCCCATGTGAATGGGAGTGCAGCCCTAGCCGGGATCAATTCCATGTTTGTGAGTGAAATATTAAGCACTAGGCATTTCTTAGGATTGATCATAAGGCCGGATAGGGCTGCAAATCCATCAAGAGCTGGTATTAAGTTAGGACCAGAGACCTGTGGTGATGATAGAAAAAGTAATATATCGTCTGCAAATATACATAATTTGTGTGTAATACCTCCTACTTCAATGCCAGTTATAGTTTGGTTTGTTCTAATGTATTGGGCCATGGGTTCGAGTATAAGGGCAAATAATAAGGGAGATAATGGGCAACCCTGTCGGGTACCTCTTTCGATATTAAAGGCTTCAGATTTGTATCCAGCATATTTTATATAGGCTTTGGGTTTATTATATAATGCTTTGATCCATGTTAAACAGTGGGGTCCAAAACCCCATTTTTGTAATGAATATTGCATATATTGCCAGGATACTGTGTCAAATGCCCTCTTAATATCGAGAGATAGAAAACATAAAGGGATTTTCCGTTTTTTAGCAATATGTGCCAATAACACTGCCCTGCGTATATTATCGCCTGCCTGTCTATTTGGCATGAAGCCTACTTGATCTCTATGTATTAATTTTCCTATAATGCTATTGAGGCGTTTTGCTATTATTTTTGCTAATAATTTAATATCGAGGTTTAACAGAGAGATAGGCTGATAATTCACACAGGAAGTATCATCAGAAAGGGGTTTTGGGATCATACAAACAATTGCCATTAGTGTTTCTTGCCGAAAAGAATGTCCATCTAGAAGTTTGTTAAAAGTTTCAGTGAGAATGGGAGAGAGTATTTCTGAGAATGTTTTATAGTATAAAGCCGAGTAGCCGTCTGGGCCTGGTCTTTTGTTAAGTTTTAGGTCTTTAATGGCGTTAGCAACTTCATCTATAGTTATAGGCTCATCCAAACTGCTTTTTTGATTCTGAGATAACTCAGGTAAGGTTATTTTTGAGAAGAAGGATTCAGCCTCTGTAGGATTAAATTCATTGTTTGTCTTGTATAAAGTTGCGAGATGTGAGTGAAATTTATGGACTATTTTTTTTTTTTTACAATTATTTTATTTATTCAAGGAACGCAGTCGAACACAGACATCTGAGCAATCACAGTGTGTTATCTTACATCACATTGCACAAATATGTTATACACTATAGCTTTTCATGAACTGTTAAGGACAATATGACATTTTGTTATCTGAAACGTCCCTGTCAAATTCTGTGACAGTTGCTATAGGCGGCGTCTTTCCTCTGAAATTTATGGACTATTTTAACTGGATTACAAGTGTAAACATTTTTTGATAATTTCAAACATATTGGTTTGAAAGATTTGTTAGTTGAATTTAATGCCCGAGCCAAATATGTACCTGGTTTGTTTGTATTCATGTAGAAATTGTGTTTGGAGCGTTTGAGGGATTTATCAACTGACTCAGTGAGAAATAGATCGTATTCCAATCTAGATTTTTCCAGATGAGATTTTGTACTCTGAGATGGATTATCTTGAAATGATATGTAGGCTGCATTAAAATTGAGTTCTAGCTTTTTTGCTAGATTTTTGCGTTCCCTTTTAAATAGTGCCATTTGTCTTTGTATTGTACCACGCAAGACAGGCTTATGAGCTTCCCACAGTGTTATTGGGGAGATGTCTGTTGTATTATTTATTGATATGTATTCCTTTAAAGCTTGTTCAATGGCCATCTGATGTAGTGGGTGTTTGAGCATTATGTCCGGTAAGTACCACGTTGGGTCATGCGCTTTTGGTATGGCTGAGGCTATAGTAGTGTATACTGCATTATGGTCAGACCACGGAATCGGAATTATATCTGATGCAATAATTTCTGGTATCATTCCTATTGCTAGAAAAATATGATCTATTCTGGTGAAGGTTTGATGAGGGTGCGAGAAAAAAGTGAATTTCTTTTTCATTGGGTTACTTTCTCTCCACGAATCTACCAGATTGTATTTGGAAAGAAGTTGAGAAAAAGGTAATCTAGAGGTTATTTTGGATGGTGTAAAAGGTGATTTATCTAGAAATGGGAGGAGGACCTGGTTCGAATCCCCACACATTATCACTGTTCCTATTTTGTGTGTATTAATCACTTGTAATATATGTGAGAGGAATGGTGTAGGTTGTTTGTTAGGAGCGTAGTAGGAAATCACCGTGATTGCTGTATCCATTATATAACCCATGAGTATCAGGTATCTACCTTCTGGGTCTTTAATTTCTGATGATAAGGTGAATGGTGTGGATCGGTGAAATGCAATTAGAGTTCCCCTTTGCTTGGTACAGGCAGAAGCCGTGTAAATTTGTTGATAAAAAGGAGAAATATATTTTGGAGTAGAATCTTTGGTGAAGTGTGTTTCTTGGAGGCATACTATGTGAGCCTTCTTGTTATGGAAAGTACGGAAGGCTTTGGTCCTTTTTTGGAGGGACATTTATTCCCTGAACATTCAGGGAAACTATATTCAGTGGTGCCATGGCAACAGATCAAATAGTTTTGACTTACTTTTTGTTATGCAGAGCTGACTGCGCAGATCAACCTGTGTGGACTGAAGAGATGAATAGATAGAAAAGAAACCAGTGAATTCTGGAGTAAAGAGTAAACAAAAAACATATGAGATTAGATGATACATTGTATAAATTATTTTTTGCAAGTAATCACAATTTACCCGTGAAAGAGAATAAATATCTCTCTCAGGGGAATAAGTGCCTTCGTCACACTCCCACATAATATGGTTGGGAGAATGAGGAGGGCTAATGGGGGTACACGGATCTTCTGCTTACAGGAGAGAAGTGCTATGTCAAAAGACATCAAAATGATGTTTCATTAATTGGAGTGCAGAATATAGTTTTTGTTGAAATTATTTATTCCAGGGTGGTTGTATATGGTTAGTCTTGCCCTAGGCTAAATAATTCAGTTAGAAAGGTACTGTTAATAACTTTGGTATTGATGAAGATAGTTTGAATTATTTTGAGATTTTAACCCTTTTAGAGTAAACAATTACATATTTTATTCATATGTAACTGTTTAGATATGTTAACTCATAAAATTGAGGTTGTATTGCTTCAGATTAGAATAAACAAAAACATAATTCTAGGAACTAGTTAGGTAATAATATATTTGTTTTAAGAAAAGAAAAAAAAAGCTTCCATTACTTCTGGATTATTGAACATATTTGTCCTAAAAAGTAATAAATCTATTGTTATTACCTGATAATATATAACTGAACAAGAATTTCCTTATTTCACTTATATATTCTAAGGCTATATGAATCAGAAGTAATAAGAAATATAACTGGAATGTAACATGATCCCACACAGTGTGTGACTATCAGAATGCAGTTACATTCAGTTATAAATACAGGTTTTTTATAGAGAAACATCTCTTAGTATAATAAATGAAGAGATATCAGGAATTAGGATGTCAGTCCATTGAATCTTCTTGGTCCATGGATGATGTGGCATAATGGCCTCTTTTGTGAGAATGATGATTCCCATTTTGTTCTGAAATTTTCTGAGTGCTGCCTGAAGGTGAAGATGATGCCATTCTTCTGCGTGTGGGAGAGTTGCTGCTTGTGGGTTCTGTCAGATTTAATTTTAAAAGGGTTTGTTGTAGTTCATCTGCTGATCTGCTTCTGTAAATTGTACCTTGGTAGTTAAATCTGACTGAAAAGGGGAAGCCCCATTGATACATAATGTTGTGGCGTTGCAGTTCCATTAGTTGGGGTTTCATGGATCGTCTTTTAGTAATAGTAAGTTGGGATAGGTCAGCAAAAATTTGATAATTGTGTCCTTGAAAATTAAGTTCCTTTTTTTCTCTTGCAGCAATTAGTATTTGTTCTTTCGTTCTGTAATAATGAAATTTTGTGATTATATCACGTGGGGGTCCGTCTTTCTTTTTGGCTGTGAGGGCTCTGTGTACTCTGTCCAGTTCTAAACGTTCAATAGGGATATCTGGCTTTAGTTCTTGTAATAGAGCAGTAATAGTAGATTGCAGGTCTGTCACAGTTTCAGGTATTCCCCTTATGCACAAGTTTGAACGTCTGGCTCTATTTTCGTAATCTTCGAGCTTAGTTTGAAGTATTAAATTCTCTTCTTTTAATTGTTCCAATTCTGTTATATTTACTTGGGTTGTAATTTCAATTTCATCCATTTTTATTTCTAGGGCTGCGGTGCGGTTTCCCAGCTCTCTTATTTCTTTGGTTAGGCTTTTTGTTATTTGGTCTGAGGTTTGTTTTAAAGCCTTATGAAGCATCTTTTCAAATTGTAATAATATTAATGGGGATGCTGAGGAGGCTTGTGGAGAAGTTTGTGAGAGGATTTGTTCTGTATCTGACTCAAATGGAGAGTCTTGCTGTGACATTTTCTGTCTGTGAGAGTGCCCTGATGCTGTATCTTGTGAGGTGACTGGAGCTGCTTTAGTTGCAGTGAGTGCCTGTGAGCTCTTTGTGAGGTGATTTTTATTTCTGCCACGGTTTCCTCCCAGTACCATATTTCCTGCCCAAACTTTCACAGTTTGTTCCCTGGGGCAAAAAGGTTCAAATGGATACCTTTTGAGCCTGCAGGCTCTGCTTTGTCCTTCTCTTCTCTCCTCAGCGGTGCGGAGCTCTAACAATGCATGTCTGCTCCGCTAGGCTCCGCCCATCTCCCCCTCATCATTCATATTTCAAGCCAGTGGCTGATAAGTCCTTTATAACACAAAATGTAATTCATTTTATGGCATTAAGGAAATGGTGCCTAGAATTGGATTGGTTCTTATTTACTAAAGGCAAATAGGCTGCAGGGAAATTTTCACTTACAAATGACAATGTGTTCATAATTCAGTGTGCAAAAAAAAAAGAAAAAAAACACCTGTAGGTGAGGTGCAGCAATAATACACAGTCCAAATGCAATTAAAAATATTGTATTGAAATAATACAGAGACAGTTCACAATAAACCCTGTGGGAAGACAGCCCAACAGGGAACACTCACAAGTCTAACAGCATGTAGAGAGTAGGGATGGGCCAAACACCCAGTTCGGTTTGCAGCAGAACATGCGAACAGGCAAAAATTTGTTCGAACACGCGAACACCATTAAAGTCTATGGGACACGAACATGAAAAATCAAAAGTGCTAATTTTAAAGGCTTATATGCAAGTTATTGTCATAAAAAGTGTTTGGGGACCTGGGTCCTGCCCCAGGGGACATGTATCAATGCAAAAAAAAAGTTTTAAAAACAGCTGTTTTTTTTGGGAGCAGTGATTTTAAAAATGCTTAAAGTGAAACAATAAAAGTAAAATATTCCTTTAAATTTTGTACCTGGAGGGTGTCTTTAGTATCCATCTAAAGGGGCACATGTTTCCCGTGTTTACAACAGTCCCTGCACAAAATGATATTTCTAAAGGAAATAAAGTTATTCAAAAGTACTTGCGGCTATAATGAATTGTCGGTCCCGGCAATACACTTAAAGAGGAGGGCCAGTCAAAAAAAAAAAAAAAAATTAAAAGTCAGCAGCTACAAATACTGCAGCTGCTGACTTTTAATTGGACACTTACCTGTCCCAGGGGCCAGCGATGCGGGGGATCGAAGCCCCGCTCATCACCCCCTCCATTCAGCGGCGCCAGTATTGCAACTGTGGGCGCCGGGCTGTGGCTTCACAGCCTGGCACCCACTGCGCATGTGGGGAATGAGCTGATGGACCTGTAATGGGTCCCAGATGATTGACAGGAGGGAGGGAGCAGAGCTGAGCCCTTCCTGTGCCGAGACGGAAGTGATGTCACCAGCCCAGGCACTGACAGAGGCAGACTACAAGGGACCCCCTAGCAACAGGCATTTAGAGGTGAGTAAAAAAAAAAAATATCCAAATTTTTTTTGTATTTTTTTTTTTTTTAGGATTTTTCATGTAGTTTTTTTTTTTTTGGGTGGAACCCCACTTTAATAGTCATTGAAAAAAACGGCATGGGATTCCCCCACAGTCCATTACCAGGCCCTTTGGGTCTGGTATGAATATTAAGGGAAACCTGAACCAAAATTAAAAAAAAAAAATTGTGCGGGGGTCCCCCCAAATTCCATACCAGGCCCTTCAAGTCTGGTATGGATATGAAGGGGAACCCCACGCCAAAATTGTTTTAAAAAATGGCATGGGGGTCCCCCTCAAAATCCAAAGGGTCTGGGATGGATTTTAAGGGGAACCCCGCGCCAAAATTAAAAAAAAATGGAGTGGGGGTCCCCGCAAAAATCCATACCAGACCCTTATCCAAGCATGCAACCTGGCAGGCCACAGAAAAAGAGGGGTGATGAGAGAGTGGCCCCTCCCATCCTGAACCGTACCAGGCCACATGCCCTCAACATGGGGGGATGCTTTGGGGTAGACCCCCACAGCACCTTGTCTCCATGTTGATGGGGACAAGGGCCTCACCCCCACAACCCTTGCCCGGTGGTTGTGGGGGTCTGCAGGTGGGGGGCTTATCGGAATCTGGAAGCCCCCTTTAACAAGGGGACCCCCAGATCCCAGCCTCCCCATGTGAAATGGTAATGGGGTACAAATGTACCCCTACCATTTCACAAAAAAAGTGTGAAAATGTTAAAAATGACATGACAGGGCTTGGGGACAAGTCCTTCATTAAAAAATAAAAAATAAACCTGTCCCATGTAGTCTTCTTCTCTTGCTCCGCCTACAGACTGAAAAAGAAAAAAAAAGTGACGACCCACCTACATGGGAGGCACCTGCCGTAATAACGGTCCTCTCAGGTGACAGCTCTTTTATAATTGAGGGTGGGGCCACACAGTGAGGTTGCCGGGTGACCCCGCCCCCTCTGACACACGGGGACATCCTTATGGCTTCCCTGTAGTGACAGAGTGGGCGGGGCCACCCAGTTACGTACCAGACCAGACCTGAAGGGCCTGGTATGGAATTTGGGGGGACCCCCATGCAATTTTTTTTTTAATTTTGGTTTGGGGTTCCCCTTAATATTCATACCAGACCCAAAGGGACTGTGGGGGAATTCCATGTCATTTTTTTCAGTGACTTTTATGTGTATTGCCAGGACCGACAATTCATTATAGCCACAATTACTTTTAAATTACTTTCCCTTTAGAAATGTCATTTTGTGCAGGGACTGTTGTAAAAACGGATACGGTTACAGGCATACTATAGACACCCACCAGGTATGAAATTTAAAGGAATATTTCACTTTTATTGTTTCACTTTAAGCATTATTAAAATCACTGCTCCCCAAAAAATGGCCATTTTTAAAACTTTTTTTTGCATTGATACATGTCCCCTGTGGAAGAACCCAGGTCCCCAAACACTTTTTATGACAACACCATGCATATAAGCCTTTAAAATTAGCACTTTTGATTTCTCCCATAGACTTTTAAAGGGTGTTCCATGGCTTTCGAATTTGCCGCGAACACCCCAAACACCCCGCGAACAGGCGAACACCCGATGTTCCCGATGCTCGACTCAAACATCGGGCTCATCCCTAGTAGGGAACAGGTTTCAGCCAAACTGACAGAACCTGTTAGGAGGGGCAAAGTGCCCAAGCGGGCCATCTCATGCCCAAGCAGGCAGATGTACATATGATGCCGTTGAAGACCCCTAGGTCGAAACGCGTCAGACCCATACACCACTCTCCACGTTGCCCACTTGTTTTTATTCATCTTGATCATGCTTTTATTTGTATACGGTTGTTTTATCAATAAAAACACCCTTTTACCAGCACTATGTGGAGGCACATCTTTTTTGTCTTTACATACACTTTATGAGGTCAAGTGCCTCCAACTGCTCCACAAGCGTCGTTTGGACCTTCCTGATCCACGCCTTGACCGTCCCCTGTGAGGACCCGTCTGGTTGTTCCTGGAGATCTATGCAGACCGCAACCTAGAGGATCTGAGCGTCCAGACCTTCCATTCTATGTCTTTGGTGACACACTGCGCATGCGATTCCCTGTCGCTGACATGGGAATCCACGGGATCTGGTAAGAGTCTCTTTTTTATTTCTGCTTATTGGCTCATCCTGCTGAGAGGTTGGTTTAAGATGCAAGGTGACTTCTGACAATCGGATTACCACATCCCTTGGTGTACCCCCATTTCCTGTGCAGTGGGACATTCACATCCATTTATGGACATTATGTTCAATTCACCCTTGGCTTGTTAATACTTTTCTAGCACCAACTCACAACTTTATCAGTTCTTATTTTTGCACATGCGCTGCATTTTTTTCATATATTAGATGTACATAGAAGATACGAGTCTTATGCTTTCCCTCCTCATCAGCAACCTTTTGCTGCATCTAGATCTGTCCCTACCAGGTGGGGTATCTCTCCCTACTCTACCCACTTAAAAATGTGTGCAAAGCCTGGGAGCCAGGGCCTTAAACAGGCTCTGCCTGACCTAAGATGGGTGCTAAAGTCACATGGGGGCAGCATTCAATTGGATAGCTTCTCCAGTGGCCCAGGAAACCATAGAGGAACCATATTCCTCTTCACTTCCTCTCTAACTGCAGTGCCGCTGCGTAAGACTGCCAGCGGTAGTGGAAAAAGTAGGCTACACCTGTCTACACACATGCAACAAAAAAACAGCATTTTTGCTTGCATATGAGTTGCATATGAGAGCTTCATCTCATTCACTAAGCTAGTGTTTCTCAACCTTTAGAAATATTAATAAGGCACCCTTTAGAATTATGCACAATCTCAGGGCACACCAGTTTAAAATGTAGTTTATAATGTAGAGTCCAGTGGTCAGTAGGTTGTAACTCATATTTCAGTGGTTAGTAGTTTGTGACACAGAATTGTCTTGTACCTATAAAATATTTAAATCAGTGAGCATTGAGTAGTGCCAAGTCAATCAGTGATTGGCATGTAGTGGCAGAATAGGGCAGTATGTAGTGGTAGGGTAGTCAGTGAGCAATATGTAGTGGCAAGGTGGTCAGTGAGCAGTACGGAGTGGCAGGGCAGTCAATAAACAGTATGTAGTAACACAGAGGTCAGTGAGTACCATGTAGTGGTAGGCCAGTCAGTGAGCAATATGCAATGGCAGGGTGGTCAGTGAGCAGTATGTAGTGGCAGGGTGATCAGTGAGAAGTATATAGTGGCAGTGTGGTCAGTGAGCAATATGTAACGGCAAGGCAGTCAGTGAGTGGTCAGTCTGTATTGGCTGTCAGTGAGCAGACACATGGAATTCCTGCCGGAGAACCCTATCCCTATCAGTCACCAATATGAACTCTGGGCAGGCGAGTGGAAGCGAGTGAGAGGTTGTATTTCCAACCTGTGGCTCTATGTAAAATTAGGCAGGCTTGAATTAAGCTTCTTGAGCTGCCTGCCTTCATTGGTACAGTGGTGCTGATGCTGGATAGTGCTGATGTTCAAGTTGAAGTACCATTCACATTATTATTATTATTATTATTATAATACAGGATTTATATAGCGCCAACAGTTTACGCAGTGCTTTACAATATAAAAGGGAGACAATACAGTTATAATACAATAAGATACAGGAGGATTAAGAGGGCCCTGCTCAGAAGAGCTTACAATCTAATAGGGTGGGGCAGGTGGTACAAAAGTTTGTAACTGTGGGGAATGAGCTGATGGAAGTGGTACACCCACAGAGGCAGTGGACATCTCCATGAGACACTACTCATCCCGGGCATCGAGAGGATGGGGTAAGAAGTATACTTTCCCCCCTTGCCAGAGGAATCCGTCCCAGTCCGCCGGTACCGCGTGGGGTCTGGAAGGCGCCCATCCACGATCATGGCGTCCCAGGCGGAGAGCCAGGAGCAGCCCTTGCTACCTGTAACCAGTCTTACAGAGGTCCTGGCTGCCATCACAAATTGTCATGCCTCTGTCACCTCCCTAACTACTAAAGTAGATGCTGTGCAGCTTGATGTGGGGTTAATCAGGCAGGACATGGAAAAAATGCGTTCCAGAATCCATACAGCAGAACAGCGCATAAGTCATGTAGAAGACACGGCGGAGGGCCATACCACTGACCTGCGAATGCTGCACACTAAAATTAAAGCCCTTGAATACAAAGCAGAAGATGCCGAAAATCGCAATCGGAGAAACAACCTTCGCATTGTCGACATGGCGGAGGGTCTAGAGGGTTCACACCCGACTGATTTTGTGGAAAATCTACTAAAAACCCTCCTGCCTCTGGCACAACTTTCACTCTTCTACGCAGTGGAACGTGCGCACCGCATCCCCCCTAAACCGGGCCCACCGGGATCCCAACCGCGCACTTTTATACTCAAATTTCTGAACTTCAGGGATAGGGATGAGGTACTACGCGCGGCCAGAGTACAGGGGGAACTGGCATATCAAAACAGCAAACTTTTGATTTTCCCAGACTACTCAGTGGAAACACAAAAAAAGAGGCGCTCTTTTGACCAAGTAAAAGCTGCTTTGTGTGTAAAGGGCATTAAGTATAGTATCCTGTTCCCGGCAAGACTGCAGGTTCAAGATGGTGAAACCACAAGGTTTTTTACTTCTCACAGAGATACATCTGCCTGGCTAGAATCCCTCCCCACGCACCACTGATGGCTGCTGGTCTCCCCACATTTAACAACCTCTTACCTCAGTATTACAGCCACCCTCTTCTGTTCATAAATTACCTGACGGGAGGACCTTGGGGCGGATGTCTGGGGGAGATCATCCTCCAGGTTGAGGTTGCCTTCTACTTCTGTTGCACCTGTTGTGCCTTACCTACTTGTTTGCAACGTTTGAAGAAAGTGCCCCTGGACAGACCAGGTGATCTTGTACAGTTGTGCACACTCAGGTTTCTGTTCACCATTAAGTACTCCAGATTTCATAGCTTATGCCAAAATGCTGTTTCCTGCTGCAGGGTTTGTCTTATATGTTGGGGGGGTTCCCCCCTTCTTCCCCCCCTTCCCCCCCCCCCCCTTCTTTTCCCCCTTTTTTTTTTTTCCTGCACAGAGTCTCATTCCTCCTGCTGTAAAGTTGTTCAGGTTGGTAGGGTCCAGTGAGGGCTTTTTAAGTATGGGGGTGATCTGCGCATGTTTTAGAGGGGAGGGAAAGGGGCCACTAGAGAGGGAGAGATTGAAGATGTGAGTGAGGAAGCATAGGATAGAAGAAGAGGGTGACCGTAGTAGTTGTGAGGGAACAGGATCCAGGGGACAATTGGTTAAGTGGTTATCTGAGAAAAGTTTTGTAACCTCTTCAGTAGTAGCCAATTCAAAAGAGGAGAGTGTTGAATGTGCTGTTAGGCAAGGTATGTTGGGTGGGGAAGATGTACGCACAGTGGAGGTATCCTCACGAATTGCATCAATCTTGTCTTTGAAGTGATTGGCAATCTCTTGGGCAGTGAGTGAGTTAGTGGGTAGAGGGGGTGGGGGACGAAGCAGAGAGTTAAAGGTTGAGAAGAGCCGACAGGGACTGGATGATAAGAAATTAAAAAGAGAGACAAAGTGGGCTTGTTTGGCAGCATGGAGGCATGAATTGTATTTTAGAAGGGCAGATTTATATAGGGTGAAGTCTTGCAGGCATTTGGTTTTACGCCACAGTCATTCAAGAGGACAGCAATGTCTCTTGAGATTTCTAGTGTTGTCAGTTTGCCAGGGTTGTAACGGTCGGGGCCTGATTCTGTGTGTGGTTAGAGGAGCAAGTGCATCTAGTGATGATGAGAGTGAACTGTTGTAGACAGAGGTGGCCAGGTCAGGACAAGACAGGGGGGAGATTATGTCATATAGGTGGTCAGTAGCAGAATAGAGAAGTAATTGTTTGCTGCTTGGAGGGATGGATGGTTGGAGGCAAGGATACAGTGAAAGTAATGAGGTTGTGATCAGATAGAGGAAAGGGGGTGTTGGTGAGGTTGCCAGGGTTGTAGAGATGGGAGAATACGAGGTCAAGGATATTACCATTGGAGTGAGTGGAAGTATGTGTCCATTGGGTTAGGTCAAAAGATGAGGTTAAGTCGAGAAGTTTAGCTGTAGTTGGGCTGTTAACATTGACAGGAATGTTGAAGTCACCAAGAATGATAATGGGTATTTCAGAGGAGAGAAAGTAGGGTAGCCAGGCAGCAAAGTCAATGAAGAAAGCGTGATACTGGCCCAGGAGGCCGATAAATTACTGCAATCCTCAGCGAAATGGGAGAAAACAGACGAATACAGTGCATCTCGAAAGAAGAGAGGGATAGAGAGGGAGGGACAGGAAGGACTTGGAAGGTGCTTTGTGGGGATAGAAGGAAGCCAACTCTACCTCCTTTCTGTCTGTTGGGTCTGGGGGAGTGAGTCCAATGGAGGCCACCAAGGGAGAGGGCAGCAGGAGAAGCTGAGTAAAAATTTTGAAGCCAGGTTTCTGTTATGTCAAGTATGTTAAAGCCATGAGAGATGAAGAGCTCATGTACAGATGTTAGCTTGTTACAGATGGAGCGGGCGTTCCAAAGGCTGTATGAGATTGGTGGGCTGCTTTGAGGAAGCAGGGGGATAGTAATTAAACTGAGTGGATTGTGGTGGTTGCCAGAGGGGGAGGGGTATTGGATATGTGGCTTGCAGTTGGAAAATGGTGGACCAGGATTAGGAGAAATGTCACCTGAGACTAGGAGAAGGATGAGGGCAAGAAAGGCAAGATGGGAGTGGGATGTGCATGAGCGCACGTGTCTAGTGTCTCTGGTGTTTATGTCAGCATGTGGATGCAGCAAATGCAGGAGATGATGGGTGCCATAGTAGGGAGAGGGTAGGAGTGAGGGTGATATGTGCATGCTGCAGGGAAGAGAGGAGAGGTAAAGTAAAGATAATTTGAGGATAGAAGACACCAATGTAAGAAGGAAGAGAATAAGGAGCATGTTAGTGGATAGAGAATGGGAAACTGACTTTATATAAAATAAATGTCAAAAGCTGGTTTGCGTGTCATCTTGCAGAGTGGAGCAGAGTTCTTGTTGTATCTTCATCCAGCTTTAGTTATCCTGCTTTCGTTAAACTGCGTCGGTGAAACTGCGCATCACTCGTGACAGAGTCACTCAGGACAGAGCCATGAAGTCTGCGCCTTGCCCCTGTCTGCGCCACCCCATAGGATGCTTTAAACTTATAGGGAGACTAAGCCGACATGCTTTTCTCAGTTGGTCATTATTGGGTCTGATTTGAGACACCTGAATATGAGAGAGGAGATGGCCAATACCAGACCAGCTACAAACACAGGCTAGGGTCGTAAAGCTAATTACCTCTCTTGATCACTCAAGCCAAATGGGGGGTGGGATCTGGAGACCCCCTTGTTAAAGGGGGCTTCCAGATTCCGATAAGCCCCCCACCGGCAGACCCCCACAACCACCGGGCAAGGGTTGTGGGGATGAGGACCCCAAAGCACCCTCCCCATGTTGATAGCAAGCAGCCTGGTATTGTTCAGGAGGGGGAGGGCGCTCGCTCGCCCCCTATCCTGTGCTCTAGGCTGCATGATCGGATAAGGGTCCGGTATAGATTTTGGGGGGGGGAACCCACGCTGGTTTTTTTTTTTTTAAATTTTAGTGTGGAGTTCCCGTTAACATCCATACCAAACCCAAAGGGCCTTGTTTGGACTGGGGGGGGGGGGGGGGCCACGCCATTTTTTTCCTTGATTTTTATCAATATTACCAGGAGCCAGCAATACATTACAGCCGCAAGCAAGTTTAAATGACATTTATTCCTTTAGAAATGTAATTTTGCTGCGGGACTGTAAAACACATCAGACAGATCAGCCACTTTACAGGCAGACTAAGAGAACCCCACAAGGCACGATATTTGAAGGAATATTTCATTTTTATTGTTTCACTTTAAGCATTCTTAAAATCACTGCACCTGAAAAAACGGTTGTTTTAAAAACGTTTTTTGCATTGATCCCTTGGGGTAGTACCCGGGTCCCCATATACTTTTTATGGCAATAACTTACATATAAGCCTTTAAAATGAGCACTTTTGATTTTTCATGTTAGTGTCACATAGACTTTAATAGGGTTTGCATGTTCGCACCAATTTTTTGCCTGTTCGCATGTTCTGGTGAGAACCAAACTGGGGGGTGTTCAGCCCATCCCTAATGCTGATGCAGATGGCATCCCAGGGTGCCACAACATGCTGTTTGAGAAAGGCTACACTAGGCTAAGGGAAAATTAGCCTATTTGCTTTTAGTGAAATAACCCAAATATATCCACTTCATTTAGCTCTATATGTTATAAGTAATTTCTATTCCTTCAAGATATAAACACATTTCTTCTTCATGTACGTTTAGCAGTCAGAGAATTTGTTTGTATATATGTATCTAATTGTAGAAAAGTTATATAATTTATACTAGAACTACTGGTATAAAAAGGTTTTCTGTACAAAAAAACAAGTTAACATAAATGTAAGGGGGTGGATGTTTAGTGAACAAGATTACATAAGCAGAAACAGAAAGAAATAGTGCATTAAAAAAGAGCATAAACATATTTCACAATAATAGACAGCATATTATAAAAGCTGGAATTCCATCCACCAGGTGTTAGACAATGCTGTGGATGAGTCAGAAGCAAAACAAAGGCTAAGCATGTGACAAGACAATTCAGCAGTAACATAGATTAACCACCTGTCTTACATTCAAAAAGAATAAAGACTTTTGTTTTGTTCATAGCAAAACGAATTAAGCCTCCTAAAGCAGACATCCCAATGATGATTGGAAACATTTTAAACAGCATATACTCTGATAAATTCACCTACTATGTCTATAGTACACAAACACAATTCACTTTAGTGGCTGTGTGCTTTATAGGCAAACTAATGCAAATAATTTAGTGCCAATTAAGTTTTATCTGGGGATATTTATCAAATCTGTCAAATGGCAAGTACTAGTAAGACCGATTACCAGTCAAATGTACAATAGGGTTTAGCTTGATTCATAAATTAGATGCAATGGCATTGCAATGTAGTGCCATACATTCTGAAACACACCCCAATGCAACTTGCCAACAGACATGTGTTTAAGCAGTGGTGTGGTGCATAACGTGTGTTAGTGCACCATAATAGTGCAGACGAGCCCTGAGTCCCATATACAGTGGTAACTCTGTGGCAGACGTTCACAAATTTGTAAAAGTTGGCAACCTAGGAAACCAAGTGCAGGTTCCAAATACATGTAAAACATTTTATATATATAGACTGCTAAATAAAAGGCAACTTGATTTGTGTCTAATTGTGTTGCTGATGTCCCTCACTGTGTAAGACCATCTAGGAATGCAAACACGTAAGACAGTAATTCTGTCCTTGACCGTTTTCCCCTCAGTCTCTCTTTATGTGAGAGGCAGCAAAGAAGGCATTCCAGCATCATGAGAAGGTGAGGTACAAAATTGTCAGGTTGCTAACTAAATGGGATTGGGATTGACTGGTGGACAGGAATGTTTACTGAGCAAAAACACCACCCCCTTAACAGATTGAAAGGGCAATGAAGTTATTGCTGGTAAGCAAATTAAGTTTGTTCCTTGTAAAAGATATGAGTCCAGATTTTCAGTATATATTTCCTCTTGCTCTTTCAATGTCATAGTAAGGTCCTCCATTTGCTGAATCTCTGTAATTTAAGCAAGCCAGTTTCCAAACTTTTCTTGACAACAGCCACACTTTTTGGAACCAAACTCCCCTGTTCCCCTTTCCTTCTGCTTCTTCTCTCATTTTTGAAAAAAATGTTAAGTTCTCTATAATCATTTCAATAATTAACTGCGAAAGGTGTTACATTACAGTAAATCTTTCATGCAAACTTTTTTTACTATTACATTTTTGTTTTAAATGAAACATAGTGGTGAAAAAAAAAATACTTTTGGGTTTAGCCAATCCTTTTTTTTTCTATTTAATTCTTCATGTGACTGGGGACATCATAGGGGTTGTATCCTCTGCCTACACACTTTCTGCTTAGAGGTGACCCGATTTCCCATCTCAGAAAGTTGGTAGGGAAATAAAAAGTGACCAACTTCTCCAGATATAACTAGATCAAAAGTTTATTTAAAAATAATAATTCCTTTGGTAGATTAATGCCCCGTACACACGGTCGGACATTCCGATCGGACATTTGTTGGCTCAAACTTGTCTTGCATACACACGGTCACACAAAGTTGTTGGAAAATCCTATCATTCTGAACGCGGTGACGTAAAACATGTACGTCGGGACTATAAATGGGGCAGTAGCCAATAGCTTTCATCTCTTTATTTATTCTGAGCATGCGTGGCACTTTGTGCGTCGGATTTGTGTACACACGATCGGAAACTCCGACAACGGATTTTGTTGTCGGAAAATTTTATAGCCTGCTCTCAAACTTTGCGTGTCGGAAAATCCGATGGAAAATGTGTGATGGAGCCTACACACGGTCGGAATTTCCGACAACAAGGTCCTATCACACATTTTCCGTTGGAAAATCCGACCGTGTGTACGGGGCATAACAGTTCCCAGTCGATCTGCTTGCCGATGTTAGTATTTAATATTAGCTTACAAAAAAAAAACTTGTTCATGAAAGCTGATTAACTAACATAATATCCCAAAAGCATTTATTATAGTTCTAAAAGTGAATGATTGAAGAAAAAAATCATAACAAAAAAGCTGTAATAGACGGCTCCATTACATAAATTTTAAATGCCAAGAAAATGGAAGCTTACAATTGAATTATGCAATATGCATTCATTTTGTGTAAAGCTGTCAAACGTGGCCATTTCAAAATACTGTACAACATATTGTATTGTTTTGTTTTCCAAGTTAAATTTAACAAGATGCCATTTGTACTACATGGAGCTGATGAGAAGTAGCATTGTGATTATTTAAAGTAATTTATCAATGTTTATTTTGGATTTTCGTGGAATAAGAAAGAAAGGGAATGCAATATCTTTTAGAAAGAAGGTCACATGATCCAGCTCCAAGTTAATTTATCTTCTCTGACAGATCCATTTTCTGCTGCTGGCATCATTAGCCAGAAATAAATTTGTCTCAGGGAAGTGTATTTGTGGTTGTTGCAAAGACTTGTTCAGTAGTTGTATTTTATTTGATTTGAAAGCCTTTATTCAGTTAGCAGAAACAAAAGTTGTTAGAAAACACACTCAGTGTTTCAGGGAGAATGCCTCCTGTAATTTGAAGTCACCGTATGATCAAAGCACCCATATAGGAAGTTTAAACTGACTCAAAGATATAAAATGTGTTCGTGCTAAGCACTTTTGTTTGGACTGACAAAGTCAAGCACTTGGAGAATAGTAAACCCAGTCATTAAAATCTCAAAATCTTTAACTCAGTAAAGTAATTACAAAAGTCATTTTCAGTATTTTTAAATATGTAGCTTTTATTTTAGTAATCCTGCCATGAAAGTATTTGCTCATTTTGCTCATTCCTTGGATAGGCTAACAATGTTCTGTCCTTGTCTCCTAATTATGCTCTTGTATTTTAACCCTGTACCTCAGACTTCTGTTGAAAATTAGAAATGAAAATTTTAGTGCACTATACACAAGTAGGGTCTACTGTTGCCATGATTAGGGAACCCAGTTTTAGATACTCCATGCAGCTTTCTCTGGAATGTATGCATGTAGATAAAAAGTGGCTGCAAAGAGGCTGTATGGTATCAGCAGAGCTAAGATGCATGAAAGGATATAAAAATGTGAAAACAGGTATTTTTTCTTTAAATGGTGATTGATCAGGATACACAATGCTTTAGCATACTAAGGGCCCCTGTTTTAAAGCAAGCAGTATGACCTTACCATAGCCAATATCCTTAGATGCAGACAAGCAAAGAAAGTGTTTCCACCGCTCAGGCTGACACTGACCCAGGTGTAAGTAGAAGTTTCAGAGCAGAAGAGCTCCAGGTGCTGGCTGAATGCTAGGCAAAGCAGGCTTGAATGGAGGAGAAGATTTGGATGCCGCACACCGGATGTAGTTAAAAAACTTCACTTTATTGAAAAAATGGGATCATCAAAATGACAAGACTGTCATGCAGAAAGTACAGGTAAGCTGACGCGTTTCGCACTCAGGACTGAGTGCTTACTCATAGCTAAATGAATGTCAGGTAATGATTATTTTGCATTGTTACAGCTTAGATCAATGTAGATATGAATATTCCATACCTTGCCAATCCCTGTGGAAACTGGAGCCTGGGATCATCACTGGCTTCTGGGTCCTGTGCCAAACATCTACCCTACTGTGTGAATGAGTGAAATTCAGAGAACACTTTGTATATTCTCAATGAATACAACGTGTTCTCTGATTGGATGAAGTGGAGATCATGACATCACTACTCTGCATCTTCACCTCATCCATTCAGATAATGGTACAGTGATTTCCAGCTTCCACAGAGATTAGCCAAGTATGCAACATGCATTTTTACATTATCCCAAGCTTCATCAATGTAACTATGCAAAAATATCCATACCGGGAATTCAGCTTTAAAAAAAACCCACATTTATAAAGCACAGTGTTGTTCTCCATGAATATGCATAACATGCAGCATGCTTTGGGACCCTGAAGCAAGTAGAGCACAATTAAAAATGAACAAAAAAAGGAAGAGGGAAGTAGAGGCCCCATTCACATAAGCCGTGAAAGCTATGCCAAAGCCATGTGACTGAATTCTGCTGTAATCAGGGAGTTCTCTATGCAGTGTTAGGCAATATGGAACTTTGCGACACAGAACAGCTTGCATTTCATGAATAAGATGTAAAATGCAGGCCAACATGGAGTAACTTTGTGGTGTCAGGTGCAGAGCATCTGCTCTGTAATTTACATAAGGCCCTAAACGTCTCCAAATGTTACATCTAGAAATCCCCTTGTGATATTGTTCCATTATCCCCAAAGGTAACCTGCCACAGTTGCAAAGCTTGTTCTGGGCCCTGTCAGCTTCCATGGACTAATGAGAAAGAAACAGTTCCAATTGCACTACATCAATCCGCAATGCTTCAACAACTTTGTTGAAAACAAGTGGACAGAGGCACTCAAAATAAATAAAAAATAAATGAGATAGTAATTGTTGGTGCAACCGAAATAAGTAACATTATGAGCATAATTGTTTTATGTTACAGTCAGCTACCTAAAACAATTCAAAGGCTGTGAATTCTATAAAGTGAAACTGGTTCTGCCAAGATAGAAGGTGAGGGTCTTATCTATGGTGGCACACTCCTAAAGGTGGGATAAGGGGTGAAATAATTCTTCATCAGTGGACCTGAGACAATGTGCAAAAATAAATTGTAGAATGAAGATTAAAGAATATTTTAGACAGTCAAATATCCAAAGGGTGGATTGGTCTTTCCTTAACCACTACAGCCCCGGAAGGATTTACCCCCTTCCTGACCAGAGCACTTTTTACAATTTGGCACTGCGTCGCTTTAACTGCTAATTGCACGGTCATGCAATGCTGTACCCAAACAAAATTTGCGTCCTTTTCTTCCCACAAATAGAGCTTTCTTTTGATGGTATTTGATCACCTCTGCCGTTTTTATTTTTTGCGCTATAAACGGAAAAAGACCGAAAATTTTGAAAAAAAATGATATTTTCTACTTTTTGTTATAAAAAAAATCCAATAAACTCAATTTTAGTCATACATTTAGGCCAAAATGTATTCGGCCACATGTCTTTGGTAAAAAAATGTCAATAAGCGTATATTTATTGGTTTGCACAAAAGTTATAGCGTCTACAAACTAGGGTACATTTTCTTGAATTTACACAGCTTTTAGTTTATGACTGCCTATGTCATTTCTTGAGGTGCTAAAATGGCAGGGCAGCACAAAACCCCCCCAAATGACCCCATTTTGGAAAGTAGACACCCCAAGGAAATTGCTGAGAGGCATTTTGAACCCATTGAATATTTATTTTTTTGTCCCAAGTGATTGAATAATGACAAAAAAATAAAAAAATAAAAATTTACAAAAAGTTGTCACTAAATGATATATTGCTCACACAGACCATGGGCATATGTGGAATTGCACCCCAAAATACATTCAGCTGCTTCTCCTGAGTACGGGGATACCACATATGTGGGACTTTTTGGGAGCCTAGCCGCGTACGGGGCCCCGAAAACCAAGCACCGCCTTCAGGATTTCTAAGGGCATACATTTTTGATTTCACTCCTCACTACCTATCACAGTTTTGAAGGCCATAAAATGCCAAGATGGCACAAAACCCCCCCAAATGACCCCATTTTGGAAAGTAGACACCCCAAGCTATTTGCTGAGAGGCATGTTGAGTCCATGGAATATTTTATTTTTTGACACAAGTTGCGGGAATTTGACAATTTTTTTTTTTTTGCACAAAGTTGTCACTAAATGATATATTGCTCACACAGGCCATGGGCATATGTGGAATTGCACCCCAAAATACATTCTGCTGATTCTCCTGAGTATGGAGATACCACATGTGTGGGACTTTTTGGGAGCCTAGCTTCATACGGGGCCCCCGAAATCCAATCACCACATTCAGGATTTCTAAGGGCGTAAATTTTTGATTTCACTCCTCACTACCCATCACAGTTTCGAAGGCCATAAAATGCCAAGATAGCACAAAACCCCCCAAAATGACCCCATTTTGGAAAGTAGACACCCCAAGCTATTTGCTGAGAGGCATGGTGAGTATTTTGCAGCTCTCATTTGTTTTTGAAAATGAAGACAGACAAGAAAAACATATTTTTTTTTCAATTTTCAAAAGTTTGCGACAAAAAGTGAGGTCTGCAAAATACTCACTATACCTCTCAGCAAATAGTTTTGGGTGTCTATTTTCCAAAATGGGGTCATTTAGGGGGGGGAGTTTGTGCCATCTGGGCATTCCATGGCCTCCGAAACTGTGATAGGCAGTGAAGAGTGAAATCAAAAATTTACGCCCTTAGAAAGCCTGAAGGCGGTGCTTGGTTTTCGGGGTCCCGTACGCGGCTAGGCTCCCAAAAAGTCTCACACATGTGGTATCCCCATACTCAGGAGAAGCAACAGAATGTATTTTGGGGTGTAATTTCACATATTCCCATGGCATGTTTGAGCAATATATCATTTAGTGACAACTTTGTGCAAAACTCGACATGCCTCTCAGCAAATAGCTTGGGGTGTCTACTTTCCAAAATGGGGTCATTTGGGGGGGTTTTGAACTGTCCTGGCATTTTATGCACAACATTTAGAAGCTTATGTCACACATCATCCACTCTTCTAACCACTTGAAGACAAAGCCCTTTCTGACACTTTTTGTTTACATGAAAAAATTATTTTTTTTGCAAGAAAATTATTTTGAACCCCCAAACATTATATATTTTTTTAAAGCAAATGCCCTACAGATTAAAATGGTGGGTGTTTCATTTTTTTTTTTTCACACAGTATTTGCACAGCGATTTTTCAAACTCATTTTTTGGAGAAAAAACACACTTTTTAAAATTTTAATGCACTAAAACACACTATATTGCCCAAATGTTTGATGAAATAAAAAAGATGATCTTAGGCCGAGTATATGGATACCAAACATGACATGCTTTAAAATTGCGCACAAACGTGCAGTGGGGACAAACTAAATACATTTTTAAAAGCCTTTAAAAGCCTTTACAGGTTACCACTTTAGATTTACAGAGGAGGTCTACTGCTAAAATTACTGCCCTCGATCTTACCTTCGTGGTGATACCTCACATGCATGGTGCAATTGCTGTTTACATTTGACGCCAGACCGACGCTTGCGTTCGCCTTTGTGCGAGACCAGGGGGGGGACAGGGGTGCTTTTTTTTTTTTTCTCTTTATTATTTTTTTGATTTTTTTATCTTAATTTTAAACTGTTCCTTTCATTTTTATGTTTTTTTATTCATTTTTATTGTTATCTCAGGGAATGTAAATATCCCCTATGATAGCAATAGGTAGTGACAGGTACTCTTTTTTGAAAAAATTGGGGTCTATTAGACCCTAGATCTCTCCTCTGCCCTCAAAGCATCTGACCACACCAAGATCGGTGTGATAAAATACTCTCCCAATTTCCCAATGGCGCTGTTTACATCCGGGGAAATCTAAGTCATGAAATGCTTGCAGCTTCCGGTTTCTTAGGCCATAGAGATGTTTGGAGCCATTCTGGTCTCTGATCAGCTCTATGGTCAGCTGGCTGAATCACCGGCTGCATTCTCAGGTTCCCTGTTGGGACAGAAGAGCCAGAGAAAAACATGGAAGACGGTGGGGGGGCATTCCCTCCCACTGCTTGTAAAAGCAGTCTAGAGGCTAATTAGCCGCTAGGATTGCTTTTACATGAAAGCCGACCGCTGGCTGAAAAGAATGATACCAAGATGATACCTAAACCTGCAGGCATCATTCTGGTATAACCACTCAAAGTCCAGCAACATACCAGTACGTTGCTGGTCCTTGTTGGGCATACATTGTAAACTTTTTTTTCATGCAGCCTGTGGGCTGCATGAAAAAAAAGATATTGATCGGTGGGTATGCCCACCATTAGAATACCTCCCTTCATCCACCCACTTCTAATGATGGGCATACATGCACCGTATATATATGCCGAAGCATGGGGGCATCCTCCCGCAAAAGTTAGAAGTAAAATCGCTCCTCCGCCCTCTGCTGCCCCCACGCTTCGGCATATATGCTGAAGTATGTAACTGTGGTGGTGAAATCACCTCCGACAGCGCTGGAGTCATGGCTTTATGTATTGTGGGAGCAAACGCTGTTGCTGTCAAGATAAATAAATCCGCGCTGCAACTGAATGGCGTACCTGCTAAGCAAATGATGGTTAACAAAAAAACAAAGTAACATTACAGTATAACAGTAATACTTACCATACCTGCAAAGCAAATACAAAAAAAAACATAGTAAAAAATAAAACATTTAACACAACCTGTGCCTACCTAAAATATATGCCGAAGCATGGGGGCATCCTCCCGCAAAAGGCAGGAGCAAATCGCTCCTCCACCCACTGCTGCCCCCATGCTTCGGCATATATGCTGAAGTATGTAACTGTGGTGGTGAAATCACCTCCGACAGTGCTGGAGTCACGGCTTTATGTATCGTGGGAGCAAACGCTGTTGCTGTCAAGATAAATAAATCCGCTCTGCAGCTGAATGGCGTACCTGAAAACAAAAAAGTGGTTAACAATAAAAAAAAAAAGTATAAAAAAATTGCATACCTATAAAGCAAACATGATAAAAACATAAAACATTGCAGTATAGAATGCAGAACAATAGAGAGAATAGAGAGAGAACAATAAAACAACAACTATTTTTGGTTTTTTATTTTATATATTTTTTTGTGTTTTTTCTTTTTTTTTTACTTTTTTTGTTTTTTTTGTTTTTTTTTTTTTACACTTTTTTTTGTAACTTTAACTTTTTTAACTGGTACCAGGTTTGGGTCTCTCAAAATGCGACAGCATCTTGGGAGACCCTGTGAAAGTCTGTGCAGTGCTGTACCCTACGCTAATACTCCACTAGTGTATGGTAGCGTTCAAAACATTCACCAATGCAAAGACCAGGATTGCCAGGACAGAGGGGACAATAATACTGGGTGTCACACCTAAATCCGCGCTTTCTGCAGACACGACATCTTTTTTGGGGGGGTTCGTTGGGTAGGGGTACTCGGGAGGGCATAAAGAAAATGCCTCTCATACAGCCGGCTTATTGCATTTGGTTGGGGATGGTGAGGTGGAGCACCGTCTGGATACAGAAGGGCTCTGACGATCTCTTCCTGGAATTTAAGGAAGGATCCATTATGTCCTGAAGCTATGTATAGCACATGAGCATTCAGCAAAGCCAATTGAAATAAACAAACAGACACTTTTGTACCAGCGTCTGGCCTTACGGCCAATTAGGTACGGCACCAACAACTGGTCGTTGAGGTCCACCCCTCCCATATTAAGGTTATATTCGTGGACACAGAGGGGTTTCTCCACAACACCAGTCGCCGTAGGAATTTGGACCGTCGTGTCTGCATGAAGGGAGGTAAGAACGAAAACATTCTTATTGTCCTTCCACTTTATAGCGAGCAAGTTATTACACTGCAAGCAGGCTCTCTCCCCCAGCCTAAGACGGGAATCTACAAGCCGCTGGGGAAAGCCCCAGCGATTAGGTCGCACGGTGCCACATGCTCCAATCTGATGATCAAAAAGGTGGCTAAAAAGTGGCACGCTCGTGTAATAATTGTCCACGTACAAGTGGTACCCCTTTCCGAATAAGGGTGACACCAAGTCCCACACTATCTTGCCAGCACTTCCTATGTAGTCAGGGCAGTTTGTCGGCTCTACGTGACTATCTTTGCCCTCGTAAACCATAAAACTACATGTATAGCCTGTGGCCCTGTCACATAGCTTATACATCTTGACCCCGTATCTGGCACACTTGCTGGGAAGGTACTGTTTGAATGACAAGCGGCCAGAAAATTTAATCAGGGACTCATCAATGCAGACAACTTGATGGGGAGTAAACAAGTCTGCTCGTATCGTGCCCTGGCCATGGAAGCAGAGAACAAGGGCGAATGGTAAATTGGGTCAGTGGACCAATATGACCGCAACTCACTCTTTTTATTCAAGCCCATGAGAAGGGAAAGGCCCAGAAAGATCTTAAATTCGGAAACCGTAATTGGTTTCCAATCTCTGGCAAGGGAGGACTGGGGATTAGTGGCGATGTGTTGAACAGCGTACAAATTGCTTTGGTCCACAATAGATCTATAGAGATCTTCGGTGAAAAACAGCGGATAAAAATCCAGTGGCATAAAGTCAACTGTTTCCACCTGAATTCCGGTTTGGCCAGTGAAAGGGGGAAGTACGGGTGCTGCAGAAGTGGTGGGTACCCAATTCGGATTGGCGAATGCAGCAGGAAGGGCACTATGGGCACAACGGGCCTGTGTTTGTCTTCTTGGTGGCAGTACTAGTGGACACTACTAGTGCTTGCCACCTCGCCAGCTTGAACTGCACTTATGGGACTCGCCACGTCACCACGTGATACTGCAGTGCTGGATGTACGACCAGGGTGTACTAGGCCGTTGGTGCTTGCCAGTTCACCAGAAGGAATAGCGGCACTAGTACTTCTCTGCTCCATACAAGAGCCCTGCGGTTCTTGCACTTCAAGGACAGAAGAAGTTCGGGGTCTGGTACGCCTGACCTTAGCAGGGACCACAACTCCGTTGTCAGAGCTATCGGTCATGGAGCCGCTGTCCTCTACAGGATTGTACTCTGAGCCTGAATCTGACAGATGAGTGACTTCCTCTTCACTATCTGTCATGCTCAGAAACGTGTAAGCCTCTTCACTAGTGTACCTTTGATTTGCCATTTTGGGCTCTAAATTTAGGGGTACACTAGTGAGACTCACAGGCAAAAAAGCTCCTGACTGTTAGCGACTGATTCAAAACGTTACCAAAAACTGTTAGTGATCGCAGGGATCAGGCCTGACTCTGCGAACGCTGCAGTTATGTGTGCTTAGTGTATTGTAAGTGACAGTTATCGATCGATACTGCACTTGGGTGGGCTGGGCTGGGCCGAGGAGCAAAATGCAGGTGCTAGCAGGTATCTGGGCAGATCCCGCTAACACTGCGTTTTTGGGAACCCTAAACTGCTGGGGAGTATAGATCTGATCGGATCAGATATCGATCCGTTCAGATACTATAGCACTAAGGGAGGTGTATGCTGCGTGAGTGGGTTTTAGCGGTACTGGCGCTAACCTGACGCTGCCTGGGGCGACGCAGACCTTATCTGACCCTAAAAACGTAACTTATATCACCGCCGGGCAATTAGGGGGTTAAACCTTTATAAGGTAATAAACGGCGGGTGCCCTAAAACTATAATAAACTATAATAAACTATAAGAAAATAAACTAACCAGCATCACCCGTAACACTTATACGGTGATTGCTGGTGAAAGGGTTAACTAGGGGGCAATCAGGGGGTTAAAACCTTTAGCAGGTAGTATATGGGGGTCCCTGTCGCTATAAAACACTGACAGCGAACCTATATACTTACCTCCCTAACTAGCGTCACCTGTGTCACTAATACAGCGATCAGAAAAACGATTGCTTAGCGACACTGGTGATGGGGGGTGATCATGGGGTTAACCTTTATTAGGGGGGGTTAGGGGGGTACCCTGGACCTAAAGGGGGTACCCCAGACTTAAAGGGGGCTAACCTAACTGCCCTAACACTTATAACTGTCACAAACTGACACCAATGCAAAAAAAAAAAACTGCTATTAGTGTCAGTGTGACAGGGGGTACAGGGGGGTGATCGGGGGGTGAAAAGTGTGCCTGCATGTTCTACTGAACGTGTAGTGTTGGTGCAACTTACTTGGATGTCTTCTCTCCTCGGCGCCGGATCGAAAAGACCGGCTCGAGGAGAGATGACATCACTTCCTCTCCCTCTGTTTACATTACAGAGGGAGAGGAAGCATTTGATTCGCTGGGAGCGATCGGGAGGGGGTGGCCATCAATGGATGGCCTCCCCCTCACCTCTCATCGCCCGCGAACGAGAGCCGACTGCCTATGGCACTGGGGGGGTCCGATCCGACCCCCCGCCCGTGGGAAGGCATCACGTATCAGGTACGTGATTTTGCCTGCCCGTGCCATTTTGTTCACGTATATATGCGTGAGGCAGTCGGCAAGTGGTTATACTTACCCTTGAGAGACAATTGGATTTGGTGCGTGTATGATGGGCTGAATATGGTCACTTTACTTGACCCCTACAGCACAGGTTAGGGCCAATGGAGTAATTTCTAAATTTCTTGATATTAAAAATGGGATGTAACAGGGTTGCCCCCTGTTACCCTCAATGTTATCTTAACCCTGGAACCATTTCTACAACATATACATGAAAATCCCAATATCACTGGAATTGAAGTCAGCCACAAATGGCATAAAGTCTTGGCATAAGCCAATGATCTTTTAATAAGCCAGTCAGATGTCTTTGTCCCACATTTAAGATCCAACTCTATAGTTATTACATTTTTGCATTAACTTCCAGAAATCCAAGACATTGATCTTAATATTGCCAGGAGACCTATTCCAGAGACTTAGATCTAATTTTACATTTAAATGGGCTCCCTCCAACATTCGATATCTAGGGATTCAATTAGCTAATTATCTTTCAAAGCTACACTCTTTGAATTTTGTGCCACTTCTTGCTTCTTCTTCAAGAAAGATTTAGCTGGATGGAACATACATAGGGAGGTGTAACATCATCTAACAGAACTTACAGCCTAAACTTCTATATTTGTTCCAGACAATGCCAATTTTTATCCCATTTTTCTACCTGAAATCTGTTCTGTCAATCTGAAATAAGTTTGTATGTGCTGATAAGCCGGCCCACATTAAGCACACGATCCTCAGAAGGTGGAAAACAGCGAGTAGTATGGCGCTACCTAATGTACGTTAGACTGGAATAGACACTTACAAACTAAGCAATGGGTAGTCATGGAGCAACCCACTACTCCAATGCCTTTGAACATTTTCCTGTGGTGCCCTGCACTACCCTCTGTTCCTCTCCTTAATCATCCAACCAAAGCCCTGACTTTTCACCAATTTTTCACCCTTGCGATGACAAAATAAGTACTCTGTGATACATTAACTACAACAATTTAGGTAGCTGAATGTTCACTAGATGTCATGGATACAACCGTTTTGCTATCTAGGTCACTTCTACTTTTTACAACTGACATTTCTTGAAATCTTTACCCGCTGCTTCCTTATTTGTTTGCTCCCTGACATTTGAAAGGGAATGTTGAGAGGAAGGACCCACTAGATATGCTTTGTTTCTCACCTATAAACTTTTGCTCATGGAGTTCTCCCATTCGTCTCTAAAATTTTTAACCAAATTGGAGAGAGATCTTCACCTTGAACTGGCGCCAGAGGACTGAATGAAAATTTTAACTCTATCCTACAAATCTTCTATTTGCAGTAAATATCAGGAGGCTATCTATAAAATAGTTACACAGTAATAACACACATTGGCAGTGCTCTAGTAGTGCAGTTGGTGGAGATTTGAAGAAGGAAGCACATCTATGGCTGTACCATGGAGTCTTTGTTGCGACGAGTGATAGAGCAGGCTGGCGCAGCTGACAGTGAAGAATGGATGCGGCTGTGTCTTTCCCTTCCAACGCCTTCCTCCTCATCAGTCACAGCTCTCCCTCCTCTTGCTGCAGCGTCCATCTCCGTTCATCCTCGGCCATCCTTTGAATGTCCTCCCACCTCTGCCACTGGAACTTCCTGATCCTGAGGCTGCCTCTTCCTCCCAGTGGGAACCGCTCATTGACCCTGTGATGCAGGGTATTACCTATGATGAAAGCCGGAGACATTGCGGCTATTCTCCGATCTCTGAAGCTGGAGCATGCACAGATCAACCCATGGCTTTAAAGAAGAGAACTTGCAAGAGGCCTTGCAGGTTCGAATCCCCATCCAGGACAAAAGATGCAGGACAGGGGAAAAAACAAAACCCTAAAAGAAAAGGTAAAAACAAACATTTCAGCAACCATTACATACTAATGACTTTGTATATTTCTCTAATGCAGGTACATTGCCTGATGATCCTTCTGTTACTGGAGAGCTAATACATGGCCTGCCTGAGAGTAATGTGGTTGCTATGGCTACCAGCAACGCATAGGATCCTATGTCTCCCAGTGTTGCAGCAGTAGAACTGGTTCCACAGGGCACAGTTAACCCTTCAGGATCCAATATGCAAGTATCTAGAGGGGAATCTTTTGATGCCTCAGTTTTGAAAGAATTTGCTATGTCTATTTCTAATTTAATGTCTAAGTTATTGCCATCCTCTTCTATATTACCACCACCCTCTCACTCTTTGGGACTCACTTCAGTGTGGGGGAGAATCTACCTAGTAATGTTAGTTCTCCTGTTGTACAGAATGTTTCTTTGACTACCCCTGTGGTGTCAGCAAGGTTCTTCCTCTTCCTTCTTCCTTCTTCCTTCTTCCTTCTTCCTCTCTTGTACCTGAGGCATGTATAAAAGAAGTTCTTTCATGAGAAATGTTGCCATTAAGTTAACACCTCAGTATTGCAATTAAAGAGAAGATATGGAAGGGGGGATATATCGATATACTCTTTATTACCTTCCAGTAAGGATAATAGGATAGACAAAAAGGACAGATAAATTTGAGGACGACAGATGCAGGTTGCTTCCTCGTAGCCTCAATAACTGGCTACAAGCCTATTGTATATTTGCAAGTATTATGGGGGAGCATCGTCCATATTTAAGTAGTGGTCTCTTCCAGCACGTGGAGATCATTTTGGAAGCATATAAGAATTTCAGGTCTTTCCTGTTTTTTATTTTTATGACAAATCTTTCCGTCAAAAGCTTTCGGTCCACCATTCTTTAAAATGGGGAATGAAAGACGTCAGCCTTTGGCTGAATCTGTTATTGCCACAGAAGCAATTTTCTAAGCCACCTACACCTGCTGGTGGAACTTCTCGTAGGGGATTATGTTTTAACTTCAATGAGGGTCAGTGTAAATGGCCTAACAATTGCAAATACAAGCATGAATGTGCTCATTGTGCTGGGCCACACCCAGCTTTACATTGCTTCAAAAAATTGGTCAGAATGCTACTCCTACATCTAAAGATCTTTTTCCTAAAAGCAGTAACACTGGTGAGCTTGGTAAACATGTTACCATGGCTTCATCTTTATCCAGATCACAAGAAAGCGTACATGCTAATTAACAGTTTTAGATATGGTTTTCATTTGTCTTAATTTTCTGGTATAGGTTGTGTGTTTTTTGATAATTTGTCTTCAGTTAGATTACATCAAAATATAGTTTGGATTGAGATTTCTAAAGAACTTAAAGAAGGGAGAATTGCTGGCCACTTTGATACTCCTCCTTTTCCGAATTTTAGGGTTTCTCCATTAGGGGTCATTCCAAAGAAGGAACCTGGCTCCTTTTGACTTATCCATCATTTATCTTACCCTGACGGTTTTTTCTTGAACAATGAAATTGATTCTAGTATGTGTTCAGTCTCTTATTGCTCCTTTGAGGATGCATTACTTAAAATTCGTGATGTCGGCAATTCTGCTCTTTTAGCAAAAGCTGATATAAAATCTGCTTTCCCTTTTTTACCCATACATCCATTGGCATTCAATTTTTTGGGTTTTGTTTTTCAAGTGTCTGCCGATGGGATGTTCTATTTCTTGTCATTATTTTGAGCTTTTTTCTACTTTTCTAGAATGGGTAGTGAGTTATCGCTTGGGTTCTTGTAATTGTATACACTATTTGTGCACTATTTGAGCTGATACTTTGGATTGTCTATACCTTAATAAATTTCAAATAATTTGTTGCTTATTCTGGGTCCCTTTAGCTCCTGAGAAGTCTGTCTCTCCGACCACATGTTTAGACTTTTTAGGTGTACAATTTGACACTGTAGCTATGGAATTCCATCTTCAAATGGATATAAATGTGAAAACCAAACTGTTGTTGGATTTTATTTTATCCAAAAAGAAGGTGCAATTGGGAACAATTTAGACCTTATTAGGATTGTTAGCATTTGCATCCAGAGTGATGCCTATGGGTAGAGTATTCTCTAAATGCCTATACCGAGCTATAATGGGAATTACTTCTCCTACTAATTTTGTTAGGGTCAATGCCGACATTCATGATGATTTAATCATTTGGCACAAGTTCTTGTGCCCTTTAAATCGCTGCTCTATATGGCAAGCCCACTTTTGTATTTCCTCAGCTCTTAATATTTTTACGGACGCCTCATAAGCTTGTGAATATGGGGCATTTTGGCAAGGACCTTGGTCTGCGAGTGAATGGTATTCTTCATGGATTAAGAAGGGTTTTACTACTAATATTGTCCTTCTAGAGTTGTTTCCTGTTCTTGTGGCTCTTGAACTATGGGGTACACAGTTTTGGGATAGGTGAATTCTACTGAATTCCGATAATAAAGGTGTTGTCTTTGCGATTTACTGTTTGGTTTCTAAACCCTTGCCAGTTATTTCTATTCTTTGATAACTGGTATTTAAATGTTTAGATCTGAATAACTGGTTTAAGGCTAAATTTATTCTGGGTATTAACAACATCATTGCAGACTTATTGTCTCGTTAACAGATGAACAGATTTTGGATGTTGGTTCCAGACGCGGATCCTATCGCCCTGTTGTGTCCACCCCATTTGTGTAAGCTAATATGATTCCAGTGATGCTTGCTATTCGGAACTCCTTAGCTCCTTCCACGTGGGCATGTTACAAAGCTGCGTGGAGGCTATGGTGTTCATTTTTAAAACACGGGGTGACGAGTAATTGCTTTTCTGAAGATCTGGTACTGTCATTTTTGAATTTAATAGGTTGTACATACTCTTATTCCCATATTTTAAAAACATTATTGGGAGTGTCCTTTTTCCTAAAGCTACAAGGGTACTCTTCCTGCATTCTTTTTTTCAGTGAAACAAGCCATAAAAGGGTATCGCAAAGCACACATAGTAGCTAATTAAAGACTGCCAATTTCAGCAAATCCCTTGATTAAGATATGCTCTGCAACTACAGCGGTCTGTTTTTCACCATTCGAATCGTTATTGTTTAAACTTTCCTTCTGCCACTGTTTTTATGGTGCTTTTTGGATCTCGGCGCTGCTTCCTCCTAATAGAACAGCAGGTTCTGGCCTACTGTTTTCTTCAGTGGTTCTCCATTCAGGGGTTCTTCACATACTGTTGCTCAGGAGTAAGACTGATCAATTTGGCCATGGTCGGATTACTTTTCACAAGCACTTAGATATTTCTATGTGTGCGGTATCTTTGGCCCAGCAATATTTAAGGTTTCGACCACCTTTGGATAAGCATTTCTTTGTCCGTGCTAATAGTGATTCTTTGAAATTTACACATTTCATGCTGTTTTGAAAAAATGTCTAAAATCTTCCAATATCATCTCACTCATTCCATTGGTGCTGCTACTGAGGCAGCAAATTTGGGTTTTTCTGAATCTGTTATTAAAAGTATTGGTGGGTGGAAGTCCAAATGCTACAGTTCTTATGTACGTCCTAATGTTTGCCTTCAGATTATTCATATGTTGTTTGGATCATCGGACATTCCTATGTCTTTTAGGCTCATAGGAGAGCTGAATTTAGATGCTATGGTCCAATCTTAGGTTAACCTGCATCTCGTTTTGCTGTCTATTGGTACGGACAATTTGGCATAAAATGGACTGGGTTACATAAAGCTTTATCTTTGATGTATTTATAGTGACCTGTTCCATTCATTTGTTTTCCATTTGGCTGGTAGGGATGAGCTTCGAGTTCGAGTCGAACTCATGTTCAACTCGAACATGGGCTGTTCGCAAGTTCACCGAACAGCGAACAAATTGTGGTGTTCGCAGCAAATTCAAATGCCGCTGAACACCCTTTAAAAGTCTATGGGAGAAATCAAAAGTGCTAATTTTAAAGGCTTATATGCATGGTATTGTCATAAAAAGTGTTTGGGGACCTGGGTCCTGCCCCAGAGGACATGGATCAATGCAAAAAAAAGTTTTAAAAACTGACGTTTTTTCGGGAGCAGTGATTTTAATAATGCTTAAAGTGAAACAATAAAAGTGTAATATTCCTTTAAATTTCGTACCTGGGGGGTGTCTATAGTATGCCTGTAAAGGGGCGCATGTTTCCCGTGATTAGAACAGTCTGACAGCAAAATGACATTTCAAAGGAAAAAAAGTCATTTAAAACTACTCGCGGCTATTAATGAATTGCTGGTCTGACAATACACATAGAAAATGGGAATTCCCCACAGGGGAACCCCGAACCAAAATTAAAAAAAAAAAAATGTGGGGGTCCCCCTAAATTCCATACCAGACCCTTCAGGTCTGGTATGGATATTAAGAGGAACCCCGGCCAAAATTTTTTAAAAAAAATTACGTGGGGGTCACTCTAAATTCCATACCAGGCCCTTCAGGTCTGGTATGGATATTAAAGGGAACCCCGCGATAAAATTAAAAAAAAAACGGCGTGGGGTCCCCTCAAAGATCCATACTAGACCCTTATCCGAGCATGCAACCTGGCAGGGCTCAGGAAAAGAGGGGGGGATGAGAGAGCGCCCCCCTCCTGAACCGTACCAGGCCACATGCCCTCAACATTGGGAGGGTGCTTTGGGGTAGCCCCCAAAACACCTTGTCCCCATGTTGATGAGGACAAGGGCCTCATCCCCACAACCCTAGCCGGTGGTTGTGGGGGTCTGCAGGCGGGGGGCTTTAACAAGGGGACCCCCAGATCCCAGCCCTCCCCCCTGTGTGAAATGGTAAGGGGGTACAAAAGTACCCCTACCATTTCACAAAAAAAAACTGTCAAAAATGTTAGTGACAAGAGACAGTTTTTGACAATTCCTTTATTTAAATGCTTCTTCTTTCTTCTATCTTCTGTCTTCCTTCATTTTCTTCTTATTGTTCTCGTCCAGCATCTCCTCCGCGGCATCGTTGTCTTCTTCCCTTTTTCTCCTCGGGCCGCTCCGCATCCATGATGGCATGGAGGGAGGCTCCCGCTCTTCTCTTCATCTTCTTCTCTTCATCTTCTTCTCTTCATCTTCTTCTCTTCATCTTCTTCTCTTCATCTTCTTCTCTTCATCTTCTTCTCTTCATCTTCTTCTCTTCATCTTCTTCTCTTCATCTTCTTCATCTTCTTTTCTTCATCTTCTTTTCTTCATCTTCTTTTCGGGCCGCTCTGTGACGCCACAGGGAACTCCCGTCAAGTCACCGTGCGTCAGAGGGGGGCGGGGTCACCGGGTGGCTCCACCCCCCCCATTATTTAAGAACCGTCAGAAGAGGAGAAGCGTCACACAGCGGGAGCCTCCCTCCATGCCATCATGGATGCGGAGCGGCCTGAAAAGAAGATGAAGAGAAGAAGATGAAGAGAAGAAGATGAAGAGAAGAAGATGAAGAGAAGAAGATGAAGAGAAGAAGATGAAGAGAAGAGCGGGAGCCTCCCTCCATGCCATCATGGTGGATGCGGAGTGGCCCAAGGAGAAGAAGGAAACAAGACGCCGATGCCGCGGAGGAGATGCTGGACGAGAACACCGGAGGAAGAACCAGAAGAAGAAGATGAAGGAAGAGAGAAGATAGAAGAAAGAAGATTAAATAAAGGAATTGTCAAAAACTGTCTCTTGTCATTTTTAACATTTTTGACAGTTTAGTGAAATGGTAGGGGTAAAAAGTACCCCCTTACCATTTCACACAGGGGGAGGGCCAGGATCTGGGGGTCCCCTTGTTAAAGAGGGCTTCCAGACTCCGATAAGCCCCCCACCTGCAGACCCCCACAACCACCGGCCAGGGTTGTGGGGATCAGACCCTTGTCCTCATCAACATGGGGACAAGGTGTTTTGGGGGCTACCCCAAAGCACCCTCCCAATGTTGAGGGCATGTGGCCTGGTACGGTTCAGGAGGGGGGGCGCTCTCTCGTCCCCCCCTCTTTTCCTGCGGCCTGTCAGGTTTCGTGCTTGGATAAGGGTCTGGTATAGATTTTTGGGAGGACCCCACGCCGTTTTTTTTTTATTTTGGCGCGGGGTTCCCCTTAATATCCATACCAGACCTGAAGGGTCTGCGCCCTTTACAGGCATACTATAGACACCCCCCAGGTACAAAATTTAAAGGGATATTACACTTTTATTGTTTCACTTTAAGCATTAAAATCACTGCTCCCGAAAAAACGGCCGTTTTTGAAACTTTTTTTTGCATAGATCCATGTCCCCTGGGGCAGGACCCAGGTCCTCAAACACTTATGACAATAACTTGCATATAAGCCTTTAAAATTAGCACTTTTGATTATTCATGTTCGTGTCCCATAGACTTTAACGGTGTTCGCACAAATTTTTTGCCTGTTCGCATGTTTGTATCCAACGATGCCAAGGCACTTGTCTCCGGAATAAACTCTCTCAGCTGTACAATAAGATGGGTTCTTCTAATATTTATTGAGGTAGATTTCCCGGGCATAAATCCCATTTGATCTTCCGACACTATTGATAGGATTACTCCATTAAGTCTTTTTGCAAGTATTTTTGCCAATATCTTGTAATGGATATTCAGCAAAGAAATTGGTCTGTATGACACAATCGGATCTATCCTTTTCTGGTTTTGGTATTAGTATTACTGTCACTTCATACATGGACTGGGGCATCTCTCCCTGAGAAAATGCCTCCCTATACATCTTAGTCAGGGCTGGTGCCAATATCTCTGCATATCGCTGGTACATTTCCAGCAGTATACCATCCGGTCCTGGAGCTTTACCCTTACCCATAGAAAAAATAGCCTCTCACATTTCCCCTTCCTCAATCTCTTTCTCAAACCCTTCTTTTTGTTCTTCTGTTAGTTTAAGGAATTCTAGGTCCTCTAGATATTTCTCTCTCTCTTCTCCATTGCAAGTCAATGTTGAAGAATACATATTAACATAGTATCTTTGGAATTTCATAAGTATCTCTTCTGCTGTTTTCACCATTTACCCCTTCTCATTTCTCACTTCTGAGATCACCAATGATGCTGTCTGTTGCTTTATCAAATAGTTTAGAATCCTATTTAATTGATGTCCTTGCTCAAAAATTTTTGTTTCTGCTGGAACCTCTTGCGTTTGGCATTCACTGATATTTGATTTTTATACTGATGTGCTAATCCTGCCCACCTTATCTGATTTATATTCGAGGGGTTGTTTACAAACTCAGTTTCTGCGTGTGCGCATCTCTCTGCCAATTCCTCCTCTTCCTGTCTATTAGTGCGTTTTATATATGATATTGTAGATCTAGTTATCCCTCTTAAATACGCCTTAAAAGGTATCCCAGAGCACCCCTTCCATTTTTCTCTCCCCATTGGCTTCCAAGAACATTACCATCTGGTCTGGTATTCTATCATTCGGTCCAATCTGGGTCAACCAATGAGATTGAATCCTATACCCCGGCCTCCTTCCTCTAGAGCCCACTTTTAACTCAAAGACCAACCCAGAGTGATCAGACACCCCTCTAGATATATATTTAACAGATTGCACCATCGGGAGTATCTTCTCATTTCCCATCGCCAGGTCGATTCTAGACGTGCACCCCCCCATGCCAAGAATATGTCCTGGTATCTGGATTTCTAATCCTCCATAGGTCAAACCATCCAACTTAGTTTGCAAACCTTTCCAAGGACTTAGACGTCACCATTCCCCTTCGAATGTTTTTTCCAAACCTATCCAATTTTGGATTTAACCACATATTAAAATCACCCATACATATAACATGTGCGTCTGGATATTCTGACATAAATATAATTGCCTCTTTTAATACTTTCATTGTAGCAGGTGGGGGGTTATATATACCCATAATAACAAACGGCAGTGAATGCACCAGGGCAAATACAAAAACATCTCTCCTCCGGATCCTTCTTTACCCTGATGCATTCCCACGTTACTGCTCGATGCACAATAAGGGAACCCCCCCTTGAAAAAGTTGTATGGCATGAATGACTTGACCATTGAATCCAGGGCTTTTTCAAAAGATCAAGTCTTTCTTTAACTAAATGTGTCTCTTGGATCCAAATTATTTTAGCTTGTACCTTGCTAAATTCTGTAAAGACCTGTATTCATTTTAATTGTGTACCCAAACCTCTCACATTCCATGAAAAAAAAAAATGCACTGATTACTCATGTTTTCTTCCTACTTTTCCCTTCCTTGACCCGGAAACCTGACTTCCTTTTTTTCTTTGTGACCATTCTCCTCTTTACATTTTCTTCTCCCCTCCCCCTCCCCCCATTCAAATTTCTTACACAATTTTTTTTTTTTTAGGGCATTACCGACATACTGCATCTGCTCTTATGTAGGTAATTCGTATCGATTTCAGCCTTTCTGCTTCCCAACCCACCCCACCATCCTAAGAATAGTGGGGCAAAGGAAGGCAAAGGGGGAGCATAGGGCAAAAAGAGAATGAGAGAAAAGGGCAAACCCCCCCCCAAAAAAAACAAATATGTCACTTATTTCCCCTCCCTCATACCTGTCTTCTTGTGTTTACAGTGTTTCCATTATTCCTTCCTCTTGTGTTCAGCTCCCCACTTTTCCCCCTTTCCCCCTCGCAACCTTATTATATCCAATACTTGTGTACTCCTTATCTAATCATAATATCTATTTAACACTTATCAAAATCATGCTCAGTGTAATCAGTTCTTTTTTTTTCAGTGCAATCAATCCATGCCCTTTACAGCAAAAGCAAAAAAAAAAAAACAAAAAAAAAAAAAAAAAAAAAAAAACACACCACTACAAAAAAAAACACTTCACATCAAAAAAAAAAAAAATCCCCCGCCCCCACTTCCAATATGAATTAGTCCTCTCGGTAGCTTCTTTATCTGGAAGTTTTTCCTCAGAAGCCTACATTTCCCCTTATCTAGGTGTAGGTTTAATAGTCCGCATCCATTCTCTAGCTTGTTCCGGCATACTAAAATACATAGGGGGGCATTTACTAAGATGAATGCACTGCGCTGGTTCAGACCTTAATTGGTGCGCTGGATAGATCCTTTATCCAGTGTGTGAACCAGCGCACACACAGGAGTACCTGCAGGTGAGAATGTTTCCAGCGCGATAGGATCGCGCTGGTTCTCGGCGAGGTACATCTTGCGCTCGCTGCAGGAGGAAAAATACATCTTCCTATTAAAGCAGCGTGAGAAAAACTGGCATGGGTTCCCCCTTCGGGTGCATGCCAGGCCCTTCGGTCTGGTATGAATATTAAGGGGAACCCCCTACGCTGAAAAAACAGCATGGGAGCCCCTCCAAATCCATACCAGACCCTTATCCGAGCACGCAGCCAGGCTGGTCAGGAAAGGGGGTGGGGCGAGCAAGTGCCCCCCCTCCTGAACCGTGCCAGGCCGCATGCCCTCAACATGGGGGATGGGTGCTTTGGGGAAGGGGGTGCGCTGCAGGCCCAAAGCACCTTGTCCCCATGTTGATGAGGACAAAGGCCTCTTCCCGACAACCCTGGCCGTTGGTTGTCGGGGTCTGCGGGCGGGGGGCTTATTGGAATCCCAGCCCCCCACTATGTGAATGAGTATGGGGTACATGGTACCCCTACCCATTCACTTAGGGAAAAAGTGTCAATAAAAAAAAACACACTGCACAGGTTTTTAAAGTAATTTATTAGACAGCTCTGGGGGGGTCTTCTTCCGGCTTCGGGGGTCTTCTTCCGGCTTCGGGGGTCTTCTTCGGTTCTTCTCCACTGTCTTCTGCCTTTTCTCCCGTTGTTCGACCTGTTCTCCGTGCTCTCCGGGCCTTCTGCCGGGCTCCTATCTTCTGCTCTTTTGCTGCTCTTTTGCTAGTGGAGGAGCCCAGCCTTCTGCCTTCTGCCTTCTGCCTTCTTTTCTTCCGATGTTGATACGATGGTCTCTCTGGCTGGAATGCTCTGAGCGCTCCGCTCTGACTTATATAGGCGGTGACCCCGCCCCCTTATGCCGTCACAGTCCCTGGGCATGCTGGGACTGACGTTTTAGGGGGTGTGGTCATCACCTGGTGACCACGCCCCCTAAAACATCACAGTCCCAGCATGCCCAGGGACTGTGACGGAATAAGGGGGCGGGGTCACCACTTATATAAGTCAGAACGGAGCGCTCAGAGAGCATTCCAGCCGGGGAGACCGTCCTGTCAACATCGGAAGAAAAGCAGAAGGCAGAAGACCGGGCTCCTCCACTAGCAAAAGAGCGGCAAAAGAGCAGAAGATAGTGGAGGAGCCCGGCAGAAGACCCGGAGAGCACGGAGAACAGGTCGGACAATGGGAGAAAAGGCCGGAGACAGTGGAGAAGAACCGGAGAGACCTCCGAAGTCAGAAGACCCCGAAGTCAGAAGAAGACCCCCCCCCGGAGCTGTCTAATAAATTACTTTAAAAACCTGTGCAATGTGTTTTTTATTGACACTTTTTACCTAGGTGAATAGGTAGGGGTACCATGTACACCATACTCACATAGGGTGGGGAGCCAGGATATGGGGGGCCCCTTATTAAAGGGGGCTCCCGGATTCCGATAATCCCCCGCCCGCAGACCCCGACAACCAACTGCCAGGGTTGTCGGAAAGAGGCCCTTGTCCTCATCAACATGGGGACAAGGTGCTTTGGGGTGGGGGGCCCCACAGCGCACCCCCCTTCCCCAAAGCACCCATCCCCCATATTGAGGGCATGTGGCCTGGCACGGTTCAGGAGGGGGGGTGCTCGCTCGTCCCCACCCCCTTTCCTGACCGGCTGGGCTGCGTGCTCGGATAAGGGTCTGGTATGGATTGGGGGGACTCCCCATGCCGTTTTTTCGGTGTAGGGGGTTTCCCTTAATATCTATACCAGACCGAAGGGCCTGGTATGCCCCTTGTGGGAATCCCATGTCTTTTTTTTTTTTTTTTTTTTTTTTTAAATGTGACGTGGAGTTCCCCCTCAAGATTCATACCAAACAGTGCCGGGCATTGGCGGGTATCCAAGTCGGATTCCAGTTCAATACAGTTGGTACCCTGTTGGGTTGCTATGGAAATGGCAAGCCGCAGCTAATCGCACTGTACCAATGCAGATGAGTGCAGTGCCTGGAGTTAAATTTCACAGAAAAAAAACATGCTTTTAACTACGGCTGTATAGCCATCCGTGTGAAAGGCACCTAAGGCCTCTTTCACACTGGGGCATTTTTCAGGCGCTATAGCGCTAAAAATAGCGCCTGAAAAACGCCCTAAAGAAGTGGCTCTATTCACTCCAGTGTGAATCAGGCTTTCACATTGGAGCGGTGTGCTAGCAGGACAGTAAGGCTCAATTTACATCTATGCATGTTGCTTTTGAGTGTTTCTGCAGTGCTTTTTGCGGTGCTTGCCGCATTTTTGGACTGGTGTTTTTACAGCAATTTTTCTGCGATTTGCGTTTTTTTTACACTGTATATAGCCAGTTGCTAAGGAGGGGGCCAGGAAAGCACCTTGTCCCCATGTTTTTGGGGACAAGGGCCTCTTCCCGGCAATCCTTGCCCGGTGGTTGTCGGGGTCTGCGGGCGGGGGGCTTATCGAAATCTGAAAGGCCCCTTTAACAGGGGGGCCACCAGATCCTGGCCCCCATCCTATGTGAATGAGTATGGGGTACATGGTACCCCTACCCATTCACCTGGGGAAAAAAGTACAGTAGACAGTTTTTGACAAGTCTTTTATTATGCAGCTCCGGGGGTCTCTTCTGACTTCTCCACTCTCTTCTTCGTGCTCTCTGGTTCTTCTATCGTTGTCCTGTGCCTTCTGCCGGGTTCTTCTGCTCTTTTGCTAGCTCTTGCCCGGTCTTCGTCATCTTCTCCCCTCTTCTCTTCTTCCGATGTTGACTCATCGCTGTCTCCCACTGTAATGCCGTGTGCGCCGTGCCCAAAGACTTATACAGGCATGGGGCGGGGTCACTGGGTGATGTCATCCGGTGACCCCGCCCCCTTATGACGTTACAGCCCGGGGCATGATGGGTCTGTGATGTCACAAGTGGGCGTGACATTCTGTTGACGTAATCCGGTTGCCACGCCCCCATCATTATTTAAGAAATGCAGGACATCGGCGCCGACAGATCAGCGGGATGCAGCATTGGAGAAAGGTCGTCGGCGAGAGCGGAGAAAGAAGAACACCGGACAAAGAAGACAGAAGAAGAGTGGAAGAAGAAGCAGGGGGATAAGGAGAAGAGCGGAGGATGAAGATGCGGGAGAAGATGGAGGAAGAAGCAGAGAAGAAGATTTGTAATAAAAGACTCGTCAAAAACGGTCTACTGTATTTTTTAACACTACACTACTTTTTTTTACAGGTGAATGGGTAGGGGTACAATGTACCCCATACTCATTCACATAGGGGGGGCCGGGATCTGGGGGACCCCTTGTTAAAGGGGGCTTCCAGATTCTGATAAGCCCCCCGCCCGCAGACCCCGACAACCACCAGGCAAGGGTTGTTGGGAAGAGGCCCTTGTCCCCATCAACATGGAGGCAAGGTGCTTTGGGGTGGGGGGCGCAGAGCCCCCACTGCCCCAAAGCACCCATCCCCCCATGTTGAGGGCATGCGGCCTGGTATGGTTCAGGAGGGGGGCGCTCGCTCGTCCCCTCCCTTTCATGACCTGCCGGGCTGCGTGCTCAAATAAGGGTCTGGTATGGATTTTGGGGGGACCCCCATGCCATTTTTTTTAAAATTTTGGCATGGAGTCCCCTCTGAATCCATACTAGACCCAAGGGCCTGGTATGGACCTAGGGGGGATCCCACGCTGTTTTTCACGATTTTTTTTTTTACATTGAGTGTGAAGTCAGCTGATGACTCATAGGTTGTTAAGGACGCAGCGGCCAGTTTCCCGGCCCCCTTCTTAGCAACCAGCTATATACAGTGTAAAAAAAAGAAATAAAAAAAAGGCAAATGGAGGTAAAAACGCGGTACTTGTGTTTTGGATGCAGGTCCATTGAAATCTATTACAAACAAAACGCTGCATTTTGCGGGAAAAAAAGTCCCCGACCCTTTCCAAAAACATAGAGGCACAAAAATGCACTGATGTGAACATGTTCCATAGGAACCCATGTTAAAAAATTCCCATGCATTTCTGCAAAACGCATCAAAAAACGCATTAGTTTGAATAGAGCCCAAGGCCCTTTTCACACTGGGGCGGGGGGGTGTCTGCGGTAAAGCGTCACTATTTTTAGCGCCGCTTTACTGTCGTTTTAGCGGCATTATTCGGCTGCTAGCGAGGCGGTTTTAACCCCCCACGGGGCGGTTTTAACCCCTCTGCTAGCGGCCGAAAAGGGGTTAAATCCGCACGCAAAACGCAGCTGGATCGGCATTTTGCTGGCAGTATCACATCGCTGCCCCATTAATTTTAATGGGGAGGAGCAGTGAGTTCACCGCTCCAAAGAAGCTGCTGGCAGGACTTTTTGTGATGCCCTGCCAGCGCACCGCTCCAGTGTGAAAGCCTGCACTGGAGTGAATAGAGCCGCTTTTTAAGGGCGTTTTTCAGGTGCTATTTTTAGTGCCGTAGCACCTAAAAATGCCTCAGTGTGAAAGGGGCCTAAAAAAAGTCCTGCTAGCAGCATCTTTTGAGTATGAGTATTGAGTGTATAAACCGCTCCTGTCTATTGAAATCAATGGGACAGCGGGGCTATGCCACCAGCAAAACGCCGCTGCGGTGGCGTTTTGCGGGCAGATTTACCGCTGGTAAAGCAGCGCAAACAATAGCGCAGTTTTAACGCTGCCACCCGCACCACCCCAGCATGAAAGGGGCCTAAGGCTCCCCTCACACGGACGGACCTTTCAGGTCCGCCTCGGACCTGAACGGACACTCCATAGACCTCTATGGAGGGTCGGATGTCAGTGGTGACATGTCTGCTGACATCCGACCCACTCCAATCCTAAAAAGTGTAACGGAGGAAAAATCTACTTTTCCATCCATCTGCGGATCGGGTGACGACGGACTCTAGCGGCACTCTGACAGGTCTGTCCCTGCACAGTGTGCAGAGTCAGATCTGTCATCTGCCTGCCCAGCGGGGATTGATGGCGCGATCCCCCGCTGAGCAGAGCGGGCTCCGTACACGGGGTACAAAGTCCCATCGTGTGTATGAGGCTTAAACACCAGAAATTCAAGTTTTCATATCTTTAAAGGTCACCATACACTGGCCAATCAGTTAGATCTTCCATAAACTAGATTCAATGCAAGAGCCTATTTGATTTTCTACAATTAGAAGTAATTCTTACAGTGCATCTTCCTATTACCGCTTTAGCCTAATGCTCTTTCCACTATATCAACCCCAAAGTTGCGAAATTTACAATGTGCTTTTTCGGCTTGTTTTCCACTATTGCAACTTGTCATGCCACTAGGGACTGAAAAGTTGCATCACAAGTTCTACCCCATGATTTACAATGAGTACCGTTCATATGTGTGCAACTTCAAGTCGCAGCAACTTCAAAGTAGTCCCTGCACTACTTTGGTCCCACTTTGATGCGACCTGAGGTCCATAGACCTCAAAAATACACAGGCATTGCTTCAAGTTTTGGCAAAAATTTGCGGGAAACTCGCGGCAAAAAACACGCAACTTTGGGCTTTCAATAGTGGAAACCGAGCCTTAATGCCGTGTCATGCAACTAATTCAAAACATCTGAGAAAAAGTCGCACTGAAGTTGGAACAAAGTAGTGCAAGAACTTTTTTGGAGTTGCACCAATTAGAACGGGGGAACATTGAAATACATGTGTTTTGACTTGTCCTGCGACTTCACATGTGTCAAGTCGCACAACAACTCGCAGTAGTGGAAAGAGAGCCTAAGGCCACTTGGGACTGAAAAGTTGCATCACAAGTTGTACCCCATGATTTACATATGTGTGCGACTTGCTTACGCACATGCCGTATACACAGCCGGCACACATCTTTATTACAGAAATCCATATTTGGCATGGAAATTAACCACTTGCTTACTGGGCACTTAAACCCCCCTGCTGTCCTGACCAATTTTCAGCGCTGATCCATTTTGAATGACAATTGCGCGGTCATACTTAGCCAAATGTTTTTTTTGTTTTTTTTTTTAAGTTCCCACAAATAGAGCATTCTTTTGGTGGTATTTGATCACCTCTGTGGTTTTTTTCTTTTGTTCAAACAAAAGAAAAAAGACAGATTTTTTTTAAATAATTTTGTATATTTGTGGATATTTTGATATTAAATTTTGCAAACAGGTAATTTTTCTCCTTCATTGATGTATGCTGATGAGGCAGCACTGATTGGTTACACTGATAGGCAGCACTGCTTGGGACCACTGGTGGGCATTGATAGGTGGCACTGGAAGGTGGTACTGGTGGGCGCAGATGAGGCACAATTACCTCTTCGGGACCAATGTCCCTTGCACCTAAGCCGGTGATCAGCTTTTATTTGTATTCTCATGCTGTCAGCGTGAGTAGAAAAAATAAACAGATCGGCCCTTACTTTGATCTGTGATCACCCGAGTCTCAGTGACTCAGTGCGCGCGCAGCAGGGATCATACGGGGAGCCCGTCCTATTACAGCCTCCCAGAAATTCAGGTCCATGCTGTGGCCGTCGTTTGGCTATAGCACAGACACAAAGTGGTTAATAGAAAAACAGATGCAGATTTCTAGGACTGACCAAAAATAATGTTTACTTTAGAGTCAAAGGCAATTGATGACTTTCTATTAAAGGTCTAAATGGGCCATTAACATGCATCACAATTGAACTTAGGATTGTGTCTTTGCAAAGTTAAACTCATTAAAATCCTTTTTTATTTTTGCTTGGGGATAGACTGCAGAGGGATTATAAGTTTTGGGGGATATCTACACCCCTGATGGGGTGAAGACACCTCCCAAATTTTGCCAATTTCACATTCAAAATTATTCACTTCCTATCACATAGCCAAACAGGAAGTGAGGGTAAAACCCTACCAATGTATGTCCTTCGGGACACACGTCCAACTAAATAGTTTCCCCATTTGGGAAATTGCACTCTAGCATTTTGCCATGTACATCCCAAATTATGTATCTTGGGGTTTATTTACTGAAAGGTAAATCCACTTTGTACTACAAGTGCACTTAGAAGTGCAGTTGCTGGAGATTCGAGGGGGACATGCAAGGAAAAGAAAAAAACAGCATCTTTGCCTCTACATGATTGGATGATAAAATCACCAATGCTACCCCTCTGATTTTCATCAACTACACTTTTATTGCAGAATGGATTTGCCTTTAATAAACCCCAAAATACCTAATAATTTGGGGTGTACACACCAAAGTGCTAGAGTGCAATTTGCATAATGGGGGCACTAGTTAGATTGACCTGTATGTCCCCAAGGAAAAATATTAGGGTTTTACTCTCACTTCCTGTTTGGCTATGTGACAGGAAGTGAAGCCAATTTTAAGAAAAGGGACACAAAGCCCAACCTTTAAAAAATGTTAAAAAAAAAAAAATCTTGATTTCCCTCAAATGTCCACAATTAGAATAGGATTGTCTTCAGCTTGATTTTAGTTCAGTGCTCTAAATCAGTGCTTCTCAACCCTGTCCTCAAGTATCCCCCCAACAGGCCATGTTTGCAGGTTTTCCTTCATCGTGCACAGGTGCTTTAAATCAAAGTCAATGGCTTTCTATTTTGGACAGCTATTTTAGATAAGATAAAATTTCCTAAACATGTCCTGTCAGGGGGGTACTTGAGGACTGAGGCTGAAAACCACTGCTCAAAAAGAAACTTGAATACTTACCACTCTGAAATGTTACTTTCCTGGTCACTATCCATGGCAGCATATGCACAATCCATGCATGTGCTACCATGAATGCACCAGTAACTTAAAACTAAAAAATAAAAAAAAAAAATGAAGGGATTTTTCCAAGACATGCCAATCAGCCTAGTTACGCTGCAGCTGGGAAATCTGTTGCATGAAAAGAACACACATAAAACATACAGAATTTGAAACAAATTTTATTGGTCCAAAGAAAAAAAAAAAAAAAAAAAAAAAAAAAAAAAAAAAAAAAAACCACACAGGACTTGGAAAGAAGGAAAGCAAAATACACACATGTTAATTTGAGACACTAACAGAATAGGTTTAACCCTTTTGCAGTGTAAATTAACAGGAGTTAAAAAGGATTGCACCCACAAATGGACATCTATTAAGGATTAAAACATCATTAGGCACAACATCTTGAGAAAGAATTTTAAAAATAAGGCAGCGCAGACAGTTAAATCAAAGCGAACAATGTAAAAACAACAAAAATTGCCAACATAAAAAAAATTTCATGGTAAAATAACCACCACCCAAAAAAAAAAGCAAACTAAAGTAACAAATTGCATAAAAACACATCTGTTTTGCAACATAACACACAAAATACAAATAGAAAATACACATGTTAGAAACTCGATAAGGACACCCAAATGTACTCTTTTTCCCACTTCAAAAAACTCTCGAGAGACTATTCAGCTTGACGCTCATTTACTGTCTCCAACTAGGTCTTGCATCATCGTGGAAGAGACTTAATTTTTAATTAACATTCTCCATTTTTTAAATTTCCAGGTGCCTTCGGCATCCACAAAAAAAGTATAGCTTGCTTAGCCATAATCCTATACATTGTTTACTGTCTAACGAAACATTTGTATATACATACAAGTTGCGTGCATCCCACAACACTTCCTTTAATGCACATAGCACTAACCACAATACTCTGTTTATCTTTTTCCAGTATCCCCAAGCCATACATCATCATTTTCCACTCACTCACCTTCACTCCTGTTATTTCTTTCACCAGATCTTGACTCTTATTGATCACATCTTTCGCTACACCACACCCTCAGAACACATGCTCACTGTCTTCTACACCCCCACAATTAATTCTCGGACAATATCAGACACACGCAAATCCCTCCTTTTCATAAATAGCCTCGTAGCTAGACAGTCATGCAAACTCATCCATGCTATCTGTCTCTGCACATTTGTCACCCCATATATACTCATTTTTTTCCATACTTCCCCAGCCACTGACGCATTAACTCCCCTAAGGTTACACACATACTCCTTCTCTATCAACCACTTTCTCACTTTATCCCTCTCCCCTTCTCCTAAATCTGCCAACTTAAACTCTACCCTAAACTTTTCCAATACCCAGTAGTCGCGTGCCACCACATAAGCCACCGGTATCCTTGAATCCCTTCCCAACCACCCCCATCTCCTAAACAACCACCCACCTGAAAAAGCTATCATCCTAGCACACACTCCACCATTCCTCAAAACTTTCACCACACAGAACCAATAATGCATTAACAAAAACACTCTTACATTCGGAAAGCTCAACCCACCATTACATTCACATCTACACACATATTCTCTCTTAACTCTTTCCATTTTCGACCCCCATAAAAAGGTAAACAATAACTTATTAATTTTCCTCAATCTTATCTCCCCAGGAGAGAAGATATTACTTGCATACAAAATTAAAGGTAAGATTACTGCCTTGACTACTAAAACTCTCCCATAAATCGACAATTTTCTTAGACACCAAAACCTCAACTTCTTGGCTATCTTTTCTCCCACTTCATTCCAGCACACTTCCCCTTTCATTCCATAGTCAAACACAATACCCAAAATCCTCACTCCATCCTCAACCTTCCCAATCTGATCATCCACACATTCCACTTGTCTTCCATACACACCCAAACTACACTTATTCCAATTCACACTCATTCCCGCACATACACAAAAAATTGACAAAAGTAACTTCACCCTTCTTACGCCCACCACTGAATGACACACTGCCACCACGTCATCCATATAACCTAAACATTTCATAATTTTCCTCTGTATCATCCTTAACAGTGGATCAATAAAACAAATAAAGAGAATAGGGGACAGGGGGCACCCCTGTCTCACCCCAGATTTAACCAAAAAAGCCCGCCCCAAACTCCCATTAACCAGAACCCGACTACTGATCCCCCAATACAACCCTTTTATTACATTAATGAGCAGCTGTGGTATACCCATCCGCTTCAAAACTTCCCACAAAAACCCATGATTTGCTTTATCGTATGCCTTCTCAAGGTCAAATGATGTCAGGAAAATCGAACTTTTCCTATCTTTACCAAAATGAATTATATCCCTAGCTAAAATTAAATTCTCTGAGATCATTCGACCCGGCACTGCACAGGCCTGCATCTCGCTAACCATCCTACTAATGACCTTAGATAATCTCCTCGCCACCAACTTTGCAAAGACCTTGTAGTCTGAATTTAGTAAGGAGATAGGCCTCCAATTTCGAATATCCATCTTATCCCCCTTCTTATAAATTAATACCACTACCCCCTCTCTCATAGATTCTGATATAATGCCTTCCCTCATCATGTAACTAAATAACTCAACCACATTCCGCTTAATAATATCCCAAAACAATTTAAAAAACTTACTTGGTAAGCCACCCCCTCCCAGGGTTTTATTCGCCCCATGCTTGCCACAGCTTCCCACACCTCCTCATTCACTGCTTTCTGCAAAAAAAACCTTATCATCCCCATCTAAATTATCCTCTACCATATCAAACATTCTAGTATCTAACTCATCAACACACACTCCCTCATACAATCGTTCATAAAATTTAGTCACGCATTCCAGCACATTCTCTGCCTTACATTCCCTACCTTCTTCATCATACACACCCTCAAAACACTCCTTTTTCCTTACAAACCTTCGTGAAAAAAAATCTAGAACATTTTTCATCCCGCTCCAGGTGTTTAACTCTTTCTTGAAAAATAATTTGTTTTCCTCTTTCAGTTAATACCTCTTTAATCCTCTTCCTAACATGGTCTATTTCATCAGCCATGTCATAGCCCATATTTCTAAATGAATATAATGTAGCCAACCCGACTTGTAACCGAGAATATCTCCTTTTCTCACTGCTACTTTTATCCCTACTCTTTTTTTGAAAAAAGAATTTAATTTTCCTTTTGACCCAATCCCACCACCCCAAAATATTACTAAAATCTTTTTTCCTATTAATCCATCTACTATATACCTTACTAAAATGGACTTTGACATGCTCGTCCTGCAACAACTATTTAACCTCCATACCCCTAAACCAAACTTAATACTATCTTCCATACTCAAATCAACATACACTGCCACACGGTCTGAAAAAATTACTGGCCTGTGTTTAACATTAGCACATTTGAACGCATCAGAAAACAAACATAAATCAATTCTGGATTTGGTGCGCCCACACTCTGAAAAAAAGTGAAATATGGATCCACCAGAACAGTATGAGCATCATTGAGATGCAAGTCCTGAATTACCCCATTCAGCATAGTGCTACCTACATCTAACTTAGTCTCCGCTACTCCTATCCGATCTTTCACAAATTGGATCGTATTAAAATCACCCATGTTCACACTAGGTCTCCTTCCCACTGCATGTAACTTCAAAAAACTCAAGACGTTTCTGGCTATTCACAGGAGCATATAAATGAAAAAGCCTAAACTTCTGGTTAATCAAAATTAAGTCTGCCATAATTAATCTTCCTGGCACTAACACAACATGAGACATAATGCGAATATTCCCATTTGTAATGATAATGCCTACCCCAGCATTCCTATTTTCCCCAACTGCCGACCATATGTAATCCACCACCCACTCCGGAGGCTTGGGCGGTCGATTAAAAAAACACTCCTGTAGACAGATGATGTCTCCTCCATTGACCTTCAAGTCCTCAAAAACAGCACACTGTCTAGCAGGAGACCCAAAACCCATCACATTGAGGGACACCAGCTTGATGCTCATTCACATGAAGATGTGCATCATTCACTCCCAGACCTATCACTTAAGCCAGAAAACTGACATACATTCCTCAGGGCCATAACGCTTTTATCATCCAAAAACTCCTGACTAGGCGACAATGTGGCCGGCTGAAAAATTTCTGGAGTCCCTGGACTTAGTGCTGGTGATTCTACCTCCACTCCAACATCCCCTAGGACCTCAAAGGGGTTAGGTGTTTCAATCCCAGCTGTCTCTACTTTCAATTTCTAAGCCCTTCTCTTCTTAAGGCTCCCCAAAGCGTCCACCTTGGTCTTGGCACCCAATGTCTCCACCTTTTCCACCTCCTCTTCTTGGGCTTCCTGCACTTCTGGCTCCCACTGTAAGGCTGCTGCCAACTCCTTCATAGCCTCCTCCACTGCCCTCTCCACCTCTGCTCCACTCCCCGCTGTTAATGGCTCCACACTAGTGGGTGGCACTTCTACTCTTTCCTCCACACCCAGGTGCCCACTTTCTTCCTCTTCCACCACCACCTCCTCCTCCTCTTCCTGTCTTTCAGGAGAATCAGACAGCACCTATGTGGACACTGGTTGTCCACTCTCAGCGGTGCACCTGACAGCTTCAGCATAAGAGACATAGGCCCTTCTTACTTTTGGACAATTCTTCACTGTATGATCACGCTGTCCACATATATCACAGGCCCGCTTAATCAGGCAAGCCCCAGCCTCATGTCCCTCCTCCCCACAGTTCCGGCAGTGCATCTCCGCATTACAGTCATCTCTGGTATGCCCAAACTTATGACATCTTCTGCAGTATGTCGGTTGACCAGGGTAGTAGAGAAACCCTCTATTTCCTGCTATTGAAAAATTAGCTGGTGGATGCCGCACTCCACCAATCCCTTCAGAATCCACCTTCAGCTTGACAAAAAAAAACTTGAATTTGCCATTAAAGATCCCCAGACGATTAGTCAGCCTGAAGCCTCCCTTCACTGCAGAGCAGTACCTCTTCAAAAAGGCCACTACCAAGGCAATGTCCATGAAGGGGTTAAACAGGTGAACAACCAATGGTTTCTCCTCCATAGCATACAAGGGTTCCACTATGAAATGCCTTATAGACTCATGGTTAGCTTTCTCCAATTCCTTACACTTCTCAATAACTCCCCTGCAAAAATTGCTATGCACAAAAGAAACATCATAGTACCTTGGTGCTGCATGGTCCTGGATACAATAGATGTGACGTGGTTCCACTGCAACTGTTTTCTCCAGCAAATCCTGAACAAGGAACTCCAAACTCACTTTATGCAGATGAACAGGCATAACCTCAAACCGCAGGGTGTTCTGAATCCCCTTTCGCTCCATTGAGCTCAGCAAAAAAAAAAAAAAATTCAGACCATCACACAATCTTGGCTCTTTTCAGGGCAAAATAACGATTGCTATCTGCAAGCTTTATATAACATAGGTTTGTGTGCTAATGAGGCAATTGCAAACACATGGACAGTCCATTAAACACACAGAATGCAAGTTCACCCAATGTAGAGAGAACTTCAAAGTGGATACACCTGTTAAGGATGTCCTTAAATTACTAACCCAAAAAATACACTCTGAGCATGCCCAGAAACATCCAAGTGCTGTTCACACACAAAAAGCACCACCAAAAAAAACCAAAGTCCCTGAGCATGCCCAGAACAACCCAAATGCAGCTAGCACAAAATAAGCCACTGTCCAAAATTAAGCACATCATCCAGCATGCACCAAAATTACAGATGGGACAAAACACCCCCCAGTCCAGGGGGGCAACTAAAGAGCCTAACGTGCAATAGTTATACAACAAATACCATTGCAGTCTAAGGGAACTGACTTGACAATTTTACTAGTCCCCACTTGGCTGGCTTATCTTCTAGTTATTGGCCTTAAAATGAGTATGGGGCCCAGGTTCCACCCTAAGGGACATATATTAATGTCAACAATTGGACAACCCCAAAAACGAAACAAGGAGAAATGCCTTTAAATATGCCAAATTGCTTAAGGGCCAGTTCACACCAATGCAGTCCAGTGCATATTTTATGCATCAAAAATGCATGGAACTTTGGTTATATGATGTGCAATGGCATAGTTCACACCAGTGCTTGCTGTTCCAGTGCGTTCCAGTTCCAGAAAAAAAAGTAGAACATGCTGCATTTTTTCTGCACTGGACTGTACTGGAACGCATCAAAAACTCACTGGAACGCACTTGTCCTTATTTAAGGTTAAGAAAAAAGAGGTGGAAAAAAAAGCACTGGACTGCATCAAAAAGCACCATAAACGCACTGGAACGCATCAAAAACTTGCATACAGAAAAGCACCTGGAACGCGTCTGGACTTCGTTTCTATGGTGTGAACTGGCCCTAAGGGCCCTAAGGGCAAGATCACACCATAGAAAAGCAGTCCGGATGTGTTCCAGGTGCTTTTCTGCATGCACGTTTTTTATGCGTTCCAGTGCATTTTTGGTGCATTTTTGATGCAGTCCAGTGCTTCCCCCCTCTTTTTTCTTAACCTTAAATAAGGACAAGTGTGTTGCAGTGCATTTTTGGTGCATTTAGGTGCGTTCCAGTGCGTTTTTGGTGCATTTTACAGCGTTCCAGTACAGTCCAGTGCATAAAAAATGCAGCATGTTCTACTTTTTTTGGGGGGAACTGGAAATGCACTGGAACTGCAAGCACTGGTGTGAACTATGCCATTGAAAAGCATATAACCTACTTTCTGTGCATTTTTGATGCAGAAAAAAAACGCACTGGACTGCATGTGGTGTGAACTGGCCCTTAAGGAATAAAAGTTATTTAAAACTACTCGCGGCTATAATGAAATGTCGGTCCGGCAATTAGGGATGAGCCGAACACCCCCCTGTTCGGTTCACACCAGAACTTGCGAACAGGCAAAAAATTTGTTCGAACAAGCAAACGCCGTTAAAGTCTATGGGACACGAACATAAATAATCAAAAGTGCTAATTTTAAAGGTTTATATGCATGGTATTGCCATAAAAAGTGTTTGGGGACCCGGGTCCTCCCCAGGGGACATGTATCAATGCAAAAATAAAGTTTTAAAAACGTTTTTCGGGAGCAGTGATTTTAATAATGCTTAAAGTGAAACAATAAAAGTGTAATATCCCTTTAAATTTCATACCTGGGGGGTGTCTATAGTATGCCTGTAAAGGGGCGCATGTTTCCCGTGTTTATAACAGTCTGACAGCAAAATTACATTTCAAAGGAAAAAAAGTCATTTAAAACTACTCGCGGCTATTAATGAATTGCCGGTCCCGACCATACACATAAAAGTTCATTGATAAAAATGGCATGGGAATTCCCCACAGGGGAACCCCGAACCAAAATTAAAAAAAAAAATGATGTGGGGGTCCCCCTAAATTCCATACCAGGCCCTTCAGGTCTAGTATAGATATTAAGGGGAACCCCCGGCCAAAATTTTAAAAAAAAATGGCGTGGGGTCCCCCCAAAAATCCATACCAGACCCTTATCCAAGCACGCAACCTGGCAGGCGCAGGAAAAGAGGGGGGACGAGAGAGCACCCCCCCTCCTGAACCGTACCAGGCCACATGCCCTCAACATTGGGAGGGTGCTTTGGGGTAGCCCCCCAAAACACCTTGTCCCCATGTTGATGGGGACAAGGGCCTCATCCCCACAACCCTTGGCCGGTGGTTGTGGGGGTCTGTGGACGGGGGGGTTAACGGAATCTGGAAGCCCCCTTTAACAAGGGGACCCCCAGATCCCGGCCCTCCCCCCTGTGTGAAATGGTAAGGGTACCATTTCACAAAAAAACTGTCAAAAATGTTAAAAATGACAAGAGACAGTTTTTGACAATTCCTTTATTTAAATGCTTCTTCTTTCTTCTATCTTCTTTCTTCTTTGTTCTATCTTCTATCTTCCTTCAGTTTCTTCCTCCATCTTCTTCTTCTTCTTCTGGTTCTTCCTCTGGTGTTCTCGTCCGGCATCTTCCTCCGTGGCGTCGGCGTCTTCTTTCCTTCTTCTCCGGGCCACTCCTCATCCATGATGGCATGGAGGGAGGCCCCCTCTGACGTCACAGGGAATGCCACAGGGAAGTCCCGTCAAGTCCTCGTGCGTCAGAGGGGGGTGGGGTCACCGGGTGGCCCCGCCCCCCGTTATTTAAGAACTGTCAGAAGAGGAGAAGCGTCACACAGCGGGAGCCTCCCTCCATGCCATCATGGATGTGGAGCGGCCCGAGGAGAAGAAGGGAAGAAGACGCCAACGCCGCTGAGGAAGATGCCGAACAAGAACACCGGAGGAAGAACCAGAAGAACCAGAAAATGGAGGAAGAAACCGAAGGAAGATAGAAGAAAGAAAAAAGAAGAAGCATTTAAATAAAGGAATTGTCAAAAACTGTCTCTTGTCATTTCTAACATTTTTGACAGTTTTTTTGTGAAATGGTAGGGGTACTTTTGTACCCCCTTACCATTTCACACAGGGGGGAGGGCTGGGATTTGGGGGTCTCCTTGTTAAAGGGGGCTTCCAGATTCTGATAAGCCCCCCGCCCACAGACCCCCACAACCACCGGCCAAGGGTTGTGGGGATGAGGCCCTTGTCCTCATCAACATGGGGACAAGGTGTTTTGGGGGGCTACCCCAAAGCACCCTCCCAATGTTGAGGGCATGTGGCCTGGTACGGTTCAGGAGGGGGGTGCTCTCTTGTCCCCCCTCTTTTCCTGCGGCCTGCATGAAACCATTAAGGGGGACCCCATGCCATTTTTTTTATTTTGGTGCGGGGTTCCCCTTAAAATCCATACCAGACTTGAAGGGTCTGGTATAGATTTTGAGGGGGACCCCACGCCATTTTTTTTTATTATTTTGGCTGAGGTTCCCCTTAATATCCATACCAGACCTGAAGGGCCTGGTATGGAATTTAGGGGGACCCCCCCACGTCATTTTTTTTTTCAAATTTTGGTTCGGGGTTCCCCTGTGGGGAATTCCCATGCCGTTTTTATCAATGAACTTTTATGTGTATTGTCGGACCGGCAATTCATTAATAGCCGCGAGTAGTTTTAAATGACTTTTTTTCCTTTGAAATGTCTTTTTGCTGTCAGACTGTTCTAAACACGGGAAACATGCGCCCCATTTACAGGCATACTATAGAAACCCCTCAGGTACGAAATTTAAAGGAATATTACACTTTTATTGTTTCACTTTAAGCATTATTAAAATCACTGCTCCCGAAAAAACGTCCGTTTTGAAAACTTTTTTTTGCATTGATCCATGTCCCCTGGAGCAGGACTCGGGTCCCCAAACACTTTTTATGACAATACCATGAATATAAGCCTTTAAAATTAGCACTTTTGATTATTCATGTTCTTGTCCCATAGACTTTAACGGTGTTCGCGTGTTTGAACAAATTTTTTGCCTGTTCGTAAGTTCTGGTGTGAACCGAACAGGGGGGTGTTCAACTCATCCCTATCTGACAGCAAAATGACATTTCAAAGGAAAAAAGTCATTTAAAACTACTCGCGGCTATTAATGAATTGCCGGTCCGACAATACACATAAAATTTCATTGATAAAAACGGCATGGGAATTCCCCACAGGGGAACCCCGAACCAAAATGAAAAAAAAAAATGATGTGGGGGCCCCCCTAAATTCCATACCAGGCCCTTCAGGTCTGGTATGGATATTAAGGGGACTCCCGGACAAATTTTTTTTTTTAAATGGTGTGGGGTCCCCCTAAATTCCATACCAGGCCCTTCAGGTCTAGTATAGATATTAAGGGGAACCCCCGGCCAAAATTTTAAAAAAATGGCGTAGGGTCCCCCTCAAAATCTATACCAGACCCTCCAGGTCTGGTATGGATTTTAAGGGGAACCCCGTGCCAAATTTAAAAAGAAAATGGCGTGGGGTCCCCCCAAAAATCCATATCAGACCCTTATCCGAGCACGCAACCTGGCAGGCCTCAGGAAAAGAGGGGGGGACGAGAGAGCGCCCCCCCTCCTGAACCATACCAGGCCACATGCCCTCAACATTAGGAGGGTGATTTGGGGTAGCCCCCCAAAACACCTTGTCCCCATGTTGATGGGGACAAGGGCCTCATCCCCACAATCCTTGCCCGGTGGTTGTGGGGGTCTGCCGGCGGGGGGCTTATCGGAATCTGGAAGCCCCCTTTAACAAGGGGACCCCCAGATCCTGGCCCTCCCCCTGTGTGAAATGGTAAGGGGGTACAAAAGTACCCCTACCGTTTCACAAAAAAACTGTCAAAAATGTTAAAAATGACAAAAGACAGTTTTTGACAATTCCTTTATCTAAATGCTTCTTCTTTCTTCTATCTTCTTTCTTCTATCTTCTATCTTCCTTCGGTTTCTTCCTCCATCTTCTTCTTCTTCTTCTGGTTCTTCTGGCTCTTCCTCCGGTGTTCTCGTCCGGCATCTTCCTCCGTGGCGTCAGCTTCTTCTTCCCTTCTTCTCCTCGGGCCGCTCTGCATCCATGATGGCATGAAGGGAGGCTCCCGCTGTGTGACGCTTCTCTTCTTCTGACGGTTCTTAAATAACGGGGGCAGGGCCACCCGGTGACCTCGCCCCCCTCTGACATCATGGGGAATGCCACAGGGAAGTCCCCGTCAAGTCCCCGTGCGTCAAAGGGGGCGGGGTCACAGTGTGGCCCCGCCCCCCATTATTTAAGAACCGTCAGAAGAGGAGAAGCGTCACACAGCAGGAGCCTCCCTCCATGCCATCATGGATGTGGAGCGGCCCGAAAAGAAGATGAAGACAAAAAGATGAAGAGAAGAAGATGAAGAGAAGAAGATGAAGAGAGAAGCTTCACACAGCGGGAGCCTCCCTGCATGCCATCATGGATGCGGAGCGGCCCGAGGAGAAGAAGGAAAGTAGACGCCGACGCCGCAGAGGAAGATGCCGCATGAGAACACCGGAGGAAGAACCAGAAGAAGAAGAAGATGGAGGAAAAAACGAAGAAAGATAGAAGAAAGAAGAAAGAAGAAAAAAGAAGCATTTAAATAAAGGAATTGTTAAAAACCGTCTCTTGTCATTTTTAACATTTTTGACACTTTTTTTAGTGAAATGGTAGGGGTTAGTACCCCCTTACCATTTCACACAGGGGGAGGGCCGGGATCTGGGGGTCCCCTTGTTAAAGGGGGCTTCCAGATTCCGATAACCCCCCCGCCCGCAGACCCCCACAACCACTCACCAGGGTTGTGGGGATGAGGCCCTTGTCCACATCAACATGGGGACAAGGTGTTTTGGGGGCTACCCCAAAGCACCCTCCCAATGTTGAGGGCATGTGGCCTGGTACGGTTAAGGAGGGGGGGCGCTCTCTCATCCCCCCTCTTTTCCTGCGGCCTGCCAGGCTCGGATAAGGGTCTGGTATGGATTTTTAGGGGGACCCCACGTCATTTTTTTTTAAATTTTGGCACGGGGTTCCCCTTAAAATCCATACCAGACCTGAAGGGCCTGGTATGGATTTTTAGGGGGACCGCACGTTTTTGGCTTTTGTTTTTTTTGCGTGGGGTTCCCCTTAATATCCATACCAGACCTGAAGGGCCTGGTATTGAATTTCGAGGGAACCCCACACATTTTTTTTCTGAATTTTGTTTGTTTTCTTAATGCTGTTTTTATCAATGAACTTTTATGTGTATTGCCGGACCGACATTTCATTAGAGCCGCATGAAGTGAACCAGCGTTAAAAAAAAAAAAAAAAAAAAAAGTCTAGAGGTGCGCCCGTTCAACCTATGCAAATGCTTTTACGTTGCCTGACATTTACTAATATTTTGCCGGCGCAGTGAACCAGAGTATTTGAACAAGCGCAAATGCCGTTTGAGCATGCGCAGTGTATAAATTTCACCTCCCGCGGTTTAAATGTATTTGCTGGTGCAGCCGGCTTATTCAGAGAAAGTCACTTTCTCATTCTATTTTGGCCATATTTGTGACTTGGACAGTTAGTACTACACTTCCCCACATCACCCCACATCACCCCCATATTATTTGCACTTCCAGCTTGTTTAAATTTGAAGTTAAAGATGCCGTGCACCAGGTCTATAGTGGCGTACAGATCACCTCTTCCCGTGCGCTGGGAAGAGAATAGTAAATGGGGGATCGCGCTGTGTTCCTGGCGCAAATGCTTTGTAAATACGAAAATGTCATTTGCGCATCGGCGTGCACCACAATCATGGCGCAAATGCTTCGTAAATCAGCCCCATAGTCTTTCCCCCTTCCTCCACTCTCAAACGTGCTGGATATGCCATAGAGTATTCAATTCCTGCTTCTCTCAGCCTTCTTTTAATCTCAAAAAACGTTGCTCTTTGCTTTTGTAACTCTAAAGAAAAATCCGGAAATATTGACACTTTGCTATTTTCACAGTGAATCTCTCCTTTTTGTCTTGCCTTCCGCAGAATTATGTCTCTATCTCTGCAATTCAACATGCGTGCTAGCAAAGGCCTGGGGGGGAACCCCGGTTTTGGCGTTATTGCAGGCACCCTGTGCGACCTCTCAACAGCAAATGTTGCTGATGCCTCCATATATGGGAACGTGTTTTTCAACCATTTCCCCTGGATTAAACCCCTACACTTTCTCTGGCAATCCAACTATTCTTAAATTGTTGTGGCGCATCCGATTCTCAAAATCGTCTGTTTTTTGTTGCAATATAACAATCTGTTTTTCTGCTATTGTTATTTTTTTAGGTATAGGATTAACCGCATCCTCCAATAAAGTTATCCTGTTTTCCACCTCTGCCATCCTATCTCTCATGCTATTCATATCTTGCCTGAGCAGTCTGATATCAATTTTAATTTCATCCATTTTTCCTGTCAGGGCTGCATTACTTAGCTTGATGGCTTCCATTAGCTGCGGGTTCATCTGTTCCACTGACAGCTTGGGCTCCTTCTCATTCTTTTCATGCTTTTCATGCTTTTCAGGCTGGGGCATGCAGGGCTTCTGGGCTTCCATAGCTGGTGGTCTGCCACTCCGTGTCTGTGGGGGGCTTCGCCCACCGTCCTGCTTGTCTGTCCTTGCAAATTCCTTGAGGGGGTCCACTGCCGAGTGTTTGCTGTTCATCCCGCCGCCGAGAACGTTCGTTTCCGGGTTATGGGTCTTAGTCACTGGTGCTATTCAGGATCCTGATGGGTTCTCAGGCTGATCTCAGAGCTCCCGCTACTCACATCCGATCGTGTCAGCGGAAGTCACGCCCCCCTCAGTTCCCGACATGCCACGCTCTCCGTATCTCAGAGCGGTCGTGGTTATGAGTCCAGCGTTATATGTTAAATTTTATAAGTTCAATATGTAGAGTGTGTTCTGCCTAATAGCTCATGGTAGTGGAGGGTGGAGCATAAAATGTCCCCGCCCACCACATGTGGGATAGTGGCAAACAAAAAAACAGTTAAACCAGTTTTTGTCAGTTTTTTGTACTTACCTGTGATTGGCCACATGATGTCATCAATGGCCCTGACATGAGCAGTCAACTATAAAAGAAGAAAAAAGGCGTCATTAGTAGTGCAGTCGGTGGGGATTTGAATCCCACCCTCCCTTTCATGTCGCGGCTCACATTATGAGGTCTTGTACCTTTCTTTAAAAAGGGGACTTTAAGTTGTAATGTTTATTAGCTCGAGCTTTAATAGCTGAGCTAAAATGCATTGTTGTTGGTATATTTTAACCACTTAAGCCCCGGACCATTTGGCTGGCCAAAGACCAGAGCACTTTTTGCCATTCGTCACTGCGTCACTTTCACTGACAATTGCGTGGTCATGCAACGTGGCTCCCAAACAAAATTGACATCCTTTTTTTTCCCACACATAGAGCTTTCTTTTGGTGGTATTTGACCACCTCTGCGGTTTTTATTTTTTGCGCTATAAACAACAAAATAGGGACAATTTTAAAAAAAATTATTTTTTACTTTTTGCTATTATAAATATCCCCAAAAAATATATAAAATTTTTTTTTTTCCCTCAGTTTAGGCCGATATGTATTCTTCTACATATTTTTGGTAAAAGAAAATCACAATAAGCGTTTATTGATTGGTTTGCACAAAAGTTATAGCTTCTACAAAATAGGGGATAGTTTCATGGCATTTTTATTAATATTTTTTTTTTTACTAGTAATGGCGGTGATCAGCGATTTTTATCATGACTGCGACATTAGACATTATGGCAGACAGATCGGACACTTTTGGCGCTATTTTGGGACCATTCACATTTATACAGCGATCAGTGCAATTAAACATGCATTGATTACTGTGTAAATGTGACTGTCAGTGAAGGGGACCATTCACATTTATACAGCGATCAGTGCAATTAAACATGCATTGATTACTGTGTAAATGTGACTGGCAGTGAAGGGGTTAACCACTAGGTGGCGCTGTAGGGGTTAAGTGTGTCCTAGGGAGTGATTCTAACTGTGGGGGGGGAAGGAGCTGTGTTTGACACAACACTGATCACCACTCCCAATTACAGGGAGCTGTGATCAGTGTCAGTGTCATTAGGCAGAACGGGGAAATGCTTGTTTACATTAGCACTTCCCCGTTCTTCCTCACTGTGAGACGATTGTGGTTATCCCCGCGGACATCAAATCTGCGGGACCTGCGATTGCGGAGCTCCCAGTGGGCACGCGCACTCACCGGCGGTGGCGCGCACACGCCCGCAAGCCGCCTCCTAAAGGACAACGTACAGGTACATTAATCTGCCTGTACATGCCCTTCTGCCAAACTATATCTACGTGAGGCGGTCGGGAAGCGCTCAATATCGGTATTAGATTATATGTTGTTAAATATAATTTATTTGTACCTATAATAAAGGGCCGCGGCCATTTGAATCCACCAAAATATGAGTCCAGTTGTTATATGTTATATTTTATAAGTTCAGTATGTAGAGTGTGTTCTTGCTACTATCCCATGATGGGAGCTGACCTACAGGAAGTGATGCAACCAGAAACATGACAAAACTCCCACAGAAACATGACATTTCAAACCTTTTTTGGATAAGGTATGTGAGGGATAGGAACATTGGGATTGCTTAGCCAGAAATGATATTACAAAGAGTTTCTATTTAATTATATTAAATATTTAATATTTAAAAAATGAAATTCTTACCAGGCCTTTTGGCATTTGACAATTGCACGGTCATGCAACACTGTACCCAAATAAAATTTTTGTCCTTTTTTTCCACAAATAGAGCTTTACTTTGGTGGTATTTGATCACCTCTGCGGTTTTTATTTTTTGAGCTATAAACAAAAAAAGACAATTTTGAAAAAAAAAACAATATTTTTTACTTTCTGCTATGAAACATACCCAATAAAAAAATGTAAAAAATCAAATTTCTTCAACAATTTAGTATTCTGCTACATATTTTTGGTAAAAAAAAATCCCAATAAGCATATACTGATTGGTTTGCACAAAAGTTATAGCACCTACAAACTATGGGATATTTTTATCTATTTAAAATATTTTGCAGGAAAACAGGATCAATACCTTTCCTTCTTGACAGAATGGTAATCTGCCTTGTTTACATAGGCCGATTGCCATTCTGCCTGGGAACTGTGTAATCGGCGGGTACCAGCGGACATCCAGTCCGTGATACCCACCACTGATCACATCGGGAGCAGGTCGCCGGCGGCGCACATGCGCCCCAGACTCATAAGTGTTGCACAGTGTGACCACCCTGTACAGTGGGCAGTCCGCAAGTGGTTAACCACTTGCCGACCGCCCCACATACATGTACTGCAGGGCAGTGGCTCTAACAGGCAGAATCACGTATCTGTATACCTTTTTCACTTCCAGGTCCGCAGTACGCACGCGCGCTGCCGGCAGGCCAGCTCTGGCTGTGATTGGACACAGCAGGAGCCAATCAGAGAGGCCTGCCGATCAATCCCTACAGAGGCAGAACAGCGGTCTGCCTATGTAAACAAGGCAGATCGCCATTCTGTAACAAGGGAAGACAGAGATCCTGTGTTTCTGCTAAGCAGGAACATGGATCTCTGTCTTCTCACAGTACAAGCACCCCCCACACAGAAAGCACTCCCTAGGGACACATTTAACCCTTTGACCGCCCCTGGTGTTAACCCCTTCCCTGCCAGTGTCATTAGTACAGCGACAGTGCATATTTTTTAGCACTGATCACTGTATTGGTGTCACCAAAAAGTGTCGCTTATTATCTGATTTGTCCACTGCAATGTCGCAGTCCCACTATAAGTCACTGATAGCTGCCATTACTAATAAAATAAATAAATAAAAATTGAATTAAAATATCCCACAGTTTGTAGACGCTATAACTTATGCGCAAACCAATCAATATACGTTTATTGGGATTCTTTTTACCAAAAACATGTAGCAGAATACGTATTGGCCTAAACTGATGAAGAAATTAGATTTTATTTTTAACATTTTTTATTGGGTGTGTTTTATAGCAGAAAGCAAAAAATATTGTTTTTTTTTTTTTTTTCAAACTTGTCGGACTTTTTTTGTTTACAGCGCAAAAAATAAAAAACGCAGAGGTGATCAAACACCACCAAAAGAAGTCTCTATTTGTGGTAAAAAAATTACATCAATTTTATTTGGGTAAAGCATCGCACGACCGCGCAATTGTCAGTTAAATTAACGCAGTGCCATAGCGCCTGGTCATGAAGGGGGGTAAACCTTCCGGAGGTGAAGTGGTTAAATGACAGTGGCCGATTCACCACAAGTGGATGCCAGTGGATGTCACATTGACTGCTTTATAAATATGCCAGATAATATGTAATTTGCTGTTTGCTTGGAGTTCTACTTTAACTTCAGCCAATTTTGTAAACTCCAATATTCGAAAGACTGTTTGCTGTTTTAACAAGCCTAAAAGCTTAAATATCTACATAACTGTGTACAGGTGGTAGAAATAATCTCAAACACCTGGCATGTAGCTATTAAGGATTTTTAAATTTTCAAATTATATTTACATTACAGGCTACAGACTGCATCAACATGATAGCTGCTATCATAAGCTGTGTTTATATAATACTTTTTACTGCTGATCCCATGTGACTAACCTTCTTCATACCCCTAAGAAAGCTGTGCCCTAAAACATCCCTTTATCATTTCTACACTTCCCTCACAAATCTTTCTCTCACCTTCTCCTCTTTATTCCACTCTTCTAAACTTTTTGGCTATTACATTTTTCTTCCATATTCTTGCATGTTTTATTGCACTAAAGAGCTTCTAACAAGAAGCAATAAATGTAAGAAGTTGGAAGGCTTTTGTAGACATGGTGATGAATAATAAAGTCAAGGGTATGGCATATGTATGAGAAATTTAGTAATACAATTAATGTTTCAATTAAAATGTGCTATTCTTAGACATTTTTCACTGCTAAGCAAAATCCTTATTTCAATAACAACCTGTACAGAAACTTTTACTGTAAGAATTAGAGAATGCACAAAACACAATCTGCCATATGTGATTGTTGCCTGCTAATCGGCTCAAATCTCTTCTTTTTTTTTTTCTAATTCCTATTGAAATTTTCTAATCACATTAGCCACTATCTTGTTCTGAATTAGAAAAGTTTTAGTGACTATTAACCACTTTAACACAGGCTAATTCTGACTCTTCTCACATACATGTAAAAATTAGGGATGAGCCGCACACCTCCCGGGTCGGTTCGCAGCAGAACATGCAAACATGCAAAAAGTTTTTTCAAACACGCAAACACAACAAGTTATTATTGTGTACATCACCAGAAAAGTAGTAGCAACTGTACTACGGCTGCACTGTATTGTGCACTGCGTACACCACAAGAACAGTAGTAGCAACCGTACTACAGATACACTATATTGTGTACTGTGTAAACCACCAGAAAAGTAGTAGCAACTGCACTAAGGCTGCACTGTATTGTGTACTGTGTACACCACCAGAAAAGTAGTAGCAACTGCACTACGGCTGCACTGTATTGTGCACTGTGTACACCACCAGAACAGTAGTAGCAACTGTACTACAGCTGCACTATATTGTGTACTGTGTACACCACCAGAAAAGTAGCAGCAACTGCACTAAGGCTGCACTGTATTGTGTACTGTCTACACCACCAGAAAAGTAGTGGCAACTGTACTACGGCTACACTGTATTGTGTACTGTGTACACCACCAGAAAAGTAGTAGCAACTGCACTATGGCTGCACTGTATTGTGCACTGTGTACACCACCAGAACAGTAGTAGCAACTGTACTACAGCTGCACTATATTGTGTACTGTGTAAACCACCAGAAAAGTAGCAGCAACTGCACTAAGGCTGCACTGTATTGTGTACTGTCTAGACCACCAGAAAAGTAGTAGCAACTGTACTACGGCTTCACTGTATTGTGTACTGTGTACACCACCAGAAGAGTAGTAGCAACTGCACTACGGCTACACTGTATTGTGTACTGTGTACACCACCAGAAAGGTAGTAGCAACTGCACTACAGGTGTACTGTATTGTGTACTGTGTACACCACCAGAAAGGTAGTAGCAACTGTACTATGGCTGCACTGTATTGTGTGTAGTAGATGTAGCACTATAGATATAGGCTACACTGGATGCAGATTTTTTATATATATATATATATATATATATATATATATATATATATATATATATACACTAGACTGACTATATATATATATATATATATATATATATATATATATATATATATATATATATATATATATTTATCAAATACACTGGCACTAACTGAATAACCTGCCTGCTTAATCTAAATCAAGCTATCTCTCCGTCCGCACCAACAACACTACACAGGGCCACCGTGTAGGCAGCCTTATATAGTGTGGGGCATAAACTTAGTCCCCCTGAGCCATGATTGGCCAAAGGCACCCTGCCTTTGGCCAATTATGGCTCTCTTAGCAGAGGGTGCTGGGATTGGCCAAAGTATGCAGGTCAGGTGCATGCTTTGGCCAATCATCATACAGCAATACACTGCGATCTCACAGTGCATTATGGGGCATTCCGCGGGCACTCGAATTTCCCACAAATGCAACATAATGTTCGTTCTTCGGTTAACGGGCAAACACCCAAAGTTCGAGTCGAACATCGAGCTCACCCCTAGTAAAATTTACATTTATTTGCTTTATAATTGCTTAGAAACTCTAAACATTGTTTGCTGACAGACTCCATGGCAGCCTATGTGTGGGTTAACCCCACCTCCTCTCCAATGCTGTAGGACCCCATTCCCATAAATTTGAGCTCACAGCCAGAGATTGCGTTCCTTTTTTGTCCTCCTCATTGGACCTACAGCGATGCACTTACATTTCATGATGTCTAAAAATGATTAAGCCCCAAGTGGGTTGGTTTCAAGCATACGATTCAAGCAGTGTCAAAAGATAGCCCAGGGCCCAGCCACGGGCAGGTGTGTGGCTTCAGGCATATATGTCCAGTTATGGTGATGGCCTGTGTATACCCAGGAGTGAGATGTCTTGCATAGGTCGGCTGGCAAGGTCTGGAGCCCTCAGGAATTTTTCTCCATGGCAGCAGTTTTCATTTTATGTGTTGTCTGTCCCCCCTCACAGTGTTCCCCAGTTCTGGCATTCTCGTGTCACCTGGAATGCTTCTGCATTCCAGGAAGCATCTCTCTCTTCCGGGTTGCGCCCGCAGTGAGCTTCTGCACATGTGCAAAACCACAGGTGAAACCGAGGCTTGGTTCACGCATGCGCAACTCAGCGGGGAACCCGTCGGCCGCGCAGGCGCCTGACGGCGGGTCACCTCGACACAGGCGTGAATGGGGCATGGCAGTGACGTCATTACAGTGGGGAATATAAAACCCTGCTAGCCCCTGTCAATTTGGGTTTACCTGTGGGAAGTGTGCGGCAGTTTCCGCAGGCACCAGGCACTCAGGATCAGGTAAGCACCAGCCAAGTTCATGGTGCAGGAGGGGGAGAGGCAGCTCTTAAGGGCGAATTGCATTTCTCTTTTTGTGCTGCCACCTTACTCCTTTTTTATAGGATGTGTAATATTCCTACAAGCTTCAGGATCTCTGCACCACCCCCCTGTAGCCAGACCTCACACTCTAAGTATGTGGGGGTGAGAGGAAGGGGGCTAGGTCCGCTGATGGATGGACACACACCCTAATGACATTATCTATTTTCCTACACTTCTCTTTATTTAGCCCTTCCAGGTCGGATCGCCAGTTCGCTGCATGGGACGACAGGGACCTTGCAAGGCCACAACTTCAGCCTTCCTCATCCATGTCCAGATATGACTCCCCGTGTAGGACCCATCAACAGAGGAGATGTTCCCATTCCCCCTCCAGATACCGCACCAACCGCCATGACAGCCGCTCCAAACGCAGAGCCTGCTGGGGATGTGGGACATGAGTCCTGGAGGGCAAATCTTTATGCAATCCATGCTATGCCCAGGCGGTCGGGGAAAAAGAGACTGAAAACCAACATATGTAATCTCTAGTTAAGTGTGTGGTGCACCAATCCCTGAAAGAGTGGGGTACGTCCCGCACGCGGAGCCAGTCCACCACTTCATCAGGCTCCCTGGCTGACGAGGTCCAAGAAGATCCAGGCCTATCCTAGTCTTATGATGCATCTCCCAGGTCTTCAGACAGTGAAGTAGAGGGAGATGAATCAACTTCTCCCTAGTCTCACCACTAATTAAAGTGGTTAAAGAGGCCCTCACGTGGGAAGATCCTTCCACTCCCCCAGCCAAGCAAAGAAAATTCTTTAAACACCTGGGGAAGAAGCGCTACAATTTCCCGCTCCTTTCAGAGTTGAAAGATATCATCGATGAAGAATTGAGTAAAGTAGATAAGAAGACCTCTTTGTCAAGTAAAACCTCCAGATTATACCTCTTCAAGGCAGAGGAGGTGAAGCATCTGAAGACTGGCTAAACATGTCACTCTTCCTCTAGAGGACACTGTATCCTTCAAGGACGGACTCGAGAGGAGAATAGATCAAGATCTCAAGAGGATATACGGGCTAGCCGGTATGGCTTGCAAACCTACCTTGGCCCTCGCGGCCATGTCCAAGGAAAAAGAAGCCTGGACAGAAAATGTGGATTCTGTGCTCAAGGGCATTTCAGAAGGACTGGCCAGGGGCTCGGCAGTCCAAGAATTGAAGCTGGCAGCAGCCTTCCTTGGGGAAGCTTCCATCAACCTGATTCACCTGCTGGCCCAGACTATGCTATCCTCGGTCCTGGCTAAGGGGGCTTTATGGTTATGCCCTTGGCTCGCTGATCCAGCAAGCCTAGTGTAAACAAGCCTGGTGTAGGATTCCCTTTGAAGGGCCCCCGTCGTTTGGCAACAGGCTGGATAGCGCTTTAGCCTGGGCCACGGCTTGCCTTCTTGCCCTAGGATAGGCGCCTGAATGGCCAAAAGAGGCCCCAGCGGAGAAGACGCAGTACTGAGCATTCAAGGGAAGCATGCTCTTACAGGCCCGGCCGGGAATTCAGAAGGAATTGGAGCAGGGGTCAGACAGCCTTCCAAAAGCACGCTAAAAGCCAGGCGCCCAGTGGACATGAGCCGGCTAAGTCATTTTGAGATTGGGCCTGCCCAGGAGGGTCAGGTGGGGGCGCGTCTGCTTCTCTTCCAGCACGTCTGGGTGGCCTCAATCTCAGACTACTGGATCATCAGGACGGTCTCTATAGGCCACACATGGTCCTTCACCAGTACTCCTCCCCCAGGTTTATTTCTACCCTACTACCACAGTCAGAAGAAAAGAAGCAGGTGTCTCTGCTTCTGCGAAGAGTTCCAAGGGGTATACTCCCCTCTCTTCCTAGTGCTAAAGAAAAACGGTTCATGGCATCCCATGATAGCCCCAATTTACCTATACTAAGCTTTGGTATGGAGGAAGTCCTCGAAACAGTGAACATAATAGTAAAGAGGTTAGAAGGAAGAGTGATTGTAGAATAACACTAATTTATGAAAAAGATGTATTCTGGTCCATTCATTATATAGCTCAGAGATTGCCACATTTTGTTTTTTGACAGAGTGGGAAAAGAATAGAATCTCTGTTAGGTTTGCAGTCTGTGTCCCTGTTGGGCAGATTTCTCTCACTTCTTCTTGGGGCAGAAAGTAATGAATATTTCTCTAACAGAGACACGGACTGCAACAAAACATTGTTTTTAGTAAAACTGGGAAGAAAAAAATTCTTTTGTCAAGTGATTATTACTCCTACAGGGGCTACAGGAGCTTCTGGAGCATCCTTGGTTCCCATAACAGTTTACAGTTCTGAAAAAATAAACTTAACCAGATGTCCAACTATTGGCCTGGCACTCAGGGCCGTCTTTAATGCAGTGATGCAGTGGCCCAGTCACTGTTGTGGGGCCCAAAGAAGCTGCCCCTTGAGCCTGCACTGTCTGAAAATAGTTGATGAATGGATTTGGGAGGGCTCAAGAAAATGTTTGCCAAGGGTCCAATCGATATTAACCAATTAAGGTTAGGATTTGCCCCCTTAATGACCAGGCCATTTTTGCGATACGGCACTGCATCGATTTAACTGACAATTGTGCGGTCGTGCAATGCTGTACCCAAACAAAATTTCTGTCCTTTTTTCCCCACAAATAGAGATTTCTTTTGGTGGTATTTGATCACCTCTGCGTTTTTTGTTCCACATATTCTACATAACAATATTTTTCACTTTTTGCTATAATAAATATCCAAAAAAAATGTAAAAAAAATAATTTCTTCATCAGTTTAGGCCAATATGTATTCTTCTACATATTTTTTGGTAAAAAAATTGCAATAAGCGTATATTGATTGGTTTGCGCAAAAATTATAGCATCTACAAAATAGGGGATAGATTTATGGCATTTTTATTGTTAATGGGTAACTACACTTTTGTGGGGAAAAAAATAGCAAATAAAGAAAAAATAATATAATATAGAGTAACTGCGACACTAATCATATTGTAATTGAATGTTGGTAAAAATTACCTTTCCTTTTCAATCTGCAGCCACTGTAATTTTTTGAGAATGCATTGCAATATGGCTACCTGAAGTTGTTCTGTACACAGAGTATGTACTGACCACCCCCCAAAAACATAATTTCCTGCTTGTGTGAATGGCTCACTCATTTTCCCAGAGGTCTACCTAAGATACAAGTCAGATTTCAGGCATCCCCTGCAACAAAAATGTCATTTTTGGAGAGATACTTTCTTTTAATTAGTTTTTATTAAAATCTTTACAGATTACAGAGAAATCTTGTCAGTTGTTATATCTATAGGAGGTACATGCAGGTACCTCTAATTAACATATGAATGCATGTAATAAAGAAAAGATACATATAAGCCTTCACCAAAATGCCTAACTTTACTATGCTCTATCCACCTGTCTCAAGGCGTTGGACTCCTCTATTTCACCTTTTTAGTCAAGATGTCCGGTGGATGGTGCCAGAGGTCTGTTACCTGGGCTATCCGGTGAAGGAAAAACAAAAAAAAGAGTAACAACTAAAAATAAATTTAAGAGACACTTATTGTTGCTTGCACCATCTTTAAGATTAATTTTAGTAATTCAGTCATTTCAGAGCCGTAACTTTTTCAGTATTATAAGTATTATAATTCTGATAGGTCCCAAATTTTCCACTTATATTGAAAGAGTTTTGAGCCTTGGTTGTTAATTGCTAGAAAATTCTCATAGAAATAGAGTTAACCCTTCTGATGACTTCAGATACATTTAGTGCGTTGGATGTTTTCCAAGCAGAAGAGATAGCTAGCCTCGCTGCGATGAGAATATGGGACACTACCATCTTATACTGTTTGAGGAAAAAACCATTGTTAGGCTTAACAGAACCAAGTGTGGGGTTGGGTTGGTTAGGATGCCTGTGACTTGTGAGATAAGGGAAAAAATTGAGTTCCAGATACTCTTAATAGATTTGCAGGTCCACATGATGTGCATTAGGTTACCTACACTGCCACATTGTCTCCAACACAAGGGGGATGCCTCAGGATGCCATATAGATATTTTATGTAGTGTAAGCTAGGTTCTATATAGAATTTTTAATGCATTGTCCCAATGGTTTACGCAATGGGATACACTTATGTTATTAACCAAAGCATGTTGCCGTTTTTTTAGTGAAAAGGGTCTAAAGAGGTCTCTTTCCCAACTAAACATTTAAGGAGATTTTGTGAAAGGTTCTGAGTTCTGGAGGTAGTCATAGAACCAGGATGTACCCCCTTGCCAAGTTCTTGTTTATTTAAATATTGCCAGAGTATGGCATCTATGGCAGTGCTTGAAGAGGGATGTGTATGCTGGAAATTGCATGGTCGAAGGAGGGAAAAATCCAGCTTTGCCGTTGGTTGTTTTATAAGATCTTTATATAAAGATGACAATTCCCTTTCGTAAACCACTGCAAAATATTTAATGATGGGAGGAGGTGCTCATAGACGCTTAGTGGGGTATTTAGGTATACCAGAGGGTGATTAGGGTTGGGGTGTTTTAATAGAGCTTTCCACGCCTTCAGAAGCTAGAATAGAGTGGAGGGGGATATTAGAGTTAGGGGTTGAAATAACTCCAGCCAACAGTAATGATTGAAGGTCATGGTTCACGATCATGGAACATTCTATGTGCACCCACTGTTTATCTGAAGGGATTAGCCAGGCTTTGATTTGGTCTAATAGGGCAGAATAGTAATATTTGCGAAGATTTGGAAGTCCTACTCCTCCCTTGGATTTATGTTTACTTAAAGTAGAGTAAGCTATGCAAGGTTTTTTACCCTGCCATATGAAATGTCTAATGATTCTTTTAGTGCAGAAGAATCTTGGTACTTGTATGGGGACTGTATGAAAACAATACAACAATTTGGGTAAGGTTAGCATTTTACACCCTGTTCCAAATTATTATGCCAATGATATTTTTCTCATTTACTTAAATAATTGATGTAAACAACAGTCAGCATAATTCTCATGTTATCAACTATTAAGAGTACAGTTCAAATTTTATTGAACAAACCTCCTAATGATAACAGTTTTTATGCACTGTTCCAAATTATTATGCACAGTAATGCCACGTACACATGAGCGGAATTTCCGTCGGAAAAATCTTGGATGTTTTTTTCCGACGGAATTCCGCTCAAGCTTGGCTAGCATACACACGGTCACACAAAAGTTCTTTGAACCTTCGACCGTCAAGAACGCAGTGACGTACAACACTACAACGAGCTGAGAAAATTAAGTTCAATGCTTCCGAGCATGCGTCAAATTGTTTCCGAGCATAAGTGTTTCTTTGCGTGCCAGAATTCCATACAGACGAACGGAATTTCCGCCAAGAACTTTTTCCATCGGAAAAATAGAGAACCAGCTCTCAATCGTTTGCTGGCGGAAACTCAGCCAGAAAAAGTTGGATGGAGCGTACACACGGTTGGAATATCCAACCGAAAGCTCCATCACACTTTTTTTGACGAAAATTCTGACCGTGTGTATGCAGCATAAGTTTCAAAACACTTTATAGGTTGATAGGTTGTAAAGAACTTAAAATTGTCATTTGTTGTGTTTGCAGCATGCATTGTCATGCATGAAGATGATTTTCTTATGGAAAGCATAGTTCTTCCTTCTGTACCAGGGAAGGAAGTGGTCAGTCAGGAACTCCACATACTTTGCAGAGGTCATCTTTAAATCTTTGGGGACCCTCAAGGAGCCGACCAGCTCTCTTCCCATAATTCCGGCCCAAAACATGACTTCACCACCACCTTGCTGACGTCGCAGCCTTGTTGAAACAGGGTGGCCATCCACCAACCATACACTACTCCATCCATCTGGACCATCCAGGGTTGCACAGCACTCATCAGTGAACAGGACTGTTTGAAAATTAGTCCTCATGTATTTTTCTGCCCAATGCAGCCGTTTCTGCTTGTGAGCATTGGTTAGTGGTGGCCAAATGGAAGGTTTATGCACAGTTGCAAGACTCTGGAGGACTCTACACCTTGATGTCCATGGGACTCCAGAGGCACCAGCAGCTTCAAATATCTGTTTGCTGCTATGTAATGGTGTTTTAGCAGCTGCTCTCTTGATCCGATACATGAATCTGGCAGAAATCTTCCTCAATGTGCCTTTATCTGCACGAAACCCGTCTGTGCTCTGAATCAGCCACAAATCTCCTAATAGTGCGATGATCACGCTTAAGTTTTCATGAAATATCTCATGTTTTCATACCTCGTCCAAGGCATTGAACTATTTCACTCTTTTCGGCAGCAGAGAGATCCTTTTTCTTCCCCAAATTGCTTGAAAATGGTGCTCTGCTTAATAATGTGGAACACCCTCCTTTAGTAGTTTGGGCTCACCTGGCAATCTAATTATCACAGGTGTCCGAGATTGTTTTCTGTGATCAAAAGAGCCCTGAGACACAATGCCATCCATGAGTTAAACTGAAAAACAAAATATTTAATCTTTGCATAACAATTTGGAACAGGGTGTAAAGGTTGCTGTTCTCCCTATCCAAGCGAGTGTTTATTTCTCTTTATGGGAAAAATCTGATGGAATAATTTAAGGCTCCATAATTGGTTTCATACATTTTCGTGGTGGGGTAGGTTAGTGAGGTACCTAAATACGAGAGTTTAGTAGTTTCCAATTGATACTTAAAGGTTTCTTTTAGTTCCCGTAGGGTTTTTCTAGCTATATTTTTTGGGAGGGCAGATGATTTAGAGATATTCAGTTTTTAATAGGATACCCTGCTAACGTTTTCCAGAATGGAACTCACTGCTTTGAGGGATGACTTATGCCGCGTACACACGGTCGGACTTTTCGTCTACAAAAGTCCGACAGCCTGTCCGACAGACTTCCGGCGGACTTTCGGCGGACTTGCGGCAGACTTTCTAACGAACGGACTTGCCTACACACGACCACACAAAAGTTCGACAGCCTAGTACACGGTGACGTAAACCAAGTCCGGCGAGACTATAAAACGGAAGTTCAATAGCCCGTACGACACCCTTTGGGCTCCTTCTGCTAATCTCGTGTTTATCTCGTGTTAGTAGAAGTTTGGTGAGAGACGATTCGCGCTTGTGAGACTCGTATTTTTCAGTTCATTTTAACTGTTGTTCAGTCTGTGCTTGTGAGGTTTGTATCTGCTTTTCAGTGCGTTTGGTCAGTTGGCATTGAGAAATCTTTGTTTTATTGTCCGCTCGTTCCTGATTTTCAGGTCGCTCTTCACAGGCCTTGCTGTTCTTCAGTGCGTTCTGTTTAGTGCGTTCTGACCAGCCGACCGTTTTGAAACCATGTTACCTGTACGTACTCATCGTCGAGCTCGTGCATTGTATGTGTTTGGTGCTGTAGTTTATTCTTCAGACCAAGACCAGTCCATGAACAGGGCGAGGAGGAGTTCATGGACCAAGAATTGGTTGCTCCAGCGTGACCAGTTCTGTCACATGCCATTGCTCCGTGAGATCCGTGAGAATAATCCTGAGGATTTCAGGAACTTTCTCCGGATGACGGACCCCGTTTTTGACCGCTTGTTGGCCTGCTGACCCCCTATATCAGCAGGCAGGATACCTGCATGAGGCAAGCCATCACTCCGGAGCAGAGGCTAGTTGCCACGTTGCGGTACTTGGCGACAGGGAGAAGCCTGCAGGACCTCAAGTTTTCGACAGGCATCTCCCCCCAGGCTCTGGGGATCATTATCCCAGAGACCTGTTCTGCCATTATCCAGGTCCTGCAGAAGGACTATATTAAGGTAAGATATTTTTCTTTTATTAGCATCACATGTTCTTTTATGTAATCTTTGATAATGTAATGTATTTCTTGCCTCAAACACTACTTACCATCATTGCAATATAGTGTGAATGTCCCCTTTTTATCCTCACACATGCTGGATTTTTTTCCTGTTCTTTTTTGTCATGCATGTATATTTTCCTTCAATAACCTCCCCAGCATGCAATGATGGGCACATATCCACCTAGTCTACTCATTTTGAATGTATTTTGTTTGAGTGTATTTAGTGCGCTTATAATTAGCAATTAGCTTGATTTCCCAACCCCCTCCCCCCCACCTAAACTCAATCCAAATAGTGTGCTTATAATTAGCAATTAGCTTGATTTCCCAACCCCCCCCCCACCCTCGTAAAAATTTGCTAGAATGTTCTGTGGTGTTGATTTGTATAAAGCAAATATATGTTGCACTTTGCAAAATGCATGTGCACTCTCCAAGTGCATTTGTTCCAGTGCTTTAGTAAATGAGCAGAAGCTCTGCTGATTTCCATCATCAAATCATATGCAAGCCACAAAGTGTTTTCATTAATTGCCCTTGCATGTGATTGTGTACTCCTTGCAACATGACTGCCTTTTTACCTTACCTCATTTACTGTAAGCTGGGTAGCAACTGCACTTGCAGAGTGCGACAACTGCAGTCTTGTAGCCTTTTTAGTCCCTAAATCCCTGCGTGTCCTAAAAGTAATCTTTTTTAGGGATTTCACAACCCCCTAAAATGTAATCAATGTTCCATCAGAGGGGGTGAGCAATCTGATAAGTGTGCCTTTCCATATTAGTTCTTCCCGAAGATTTAAATTATTTAATGTTATACTGATGCTGGGGAATAATGTTTTTAATTGTATAATTTTCTTGCAATGTTATCTTCAAAATTAATGATTTTGATTTTCTTGTTTGATTCCCCAGTTTCCTTCAACGCCACAGGAATGGCAGACTGTGGCATCCCATTTTGCCACCCGTTGGGACTTTCCCAATTGTGGAGGGGCTATAGATGGGAAACATGTCTACATCGTGCCACCACCCCATTCGGGGTCATACTATTTTAATTATAAGGGGTTCCACAGTATTGTTTTAATGACGGTGGTGTCGGCACACTATGAATTTTTATATGTGGACGTGGGGAAGAATGGCCGGATGTCGGATGGAGGAGTATTTGCCCAGACGGAGTTCTGCCAGCGTCTCCAGAGTGGTGGCCTGGGATTGCCACCTGATGCGGATAACGTGGAAGGACTCCCCTTTGTCTTCATTGCCGATGAAGCCTTCGCTCTGAGCAAGCACCTCATGAGGCCATTCCCGCAAAGAACCCTCACCCCGGAGAGGAGGGTTTTTAATTTCCGGCTGGCCAGAGCTAGAAGAGTGGTTGAGAATGCGTTTGGGATTCTGGCCAGCCGGTTCCACCTGTTTCAAACCTCCATTAATTTGGCGGAATACAAACTTAATTTTATCATTTTATCGTGCTGCATCCTGCACAACTTTTTACAACAACATTCTCCAAATTATATGGTAACAGTTGGGCCTGAGGCCGGACTTATCGATGACAACCTTACGGGCCTGGATACTGTCCGTACTGGCTTGGCCCCCCAAAGTGCCCGTCAAGTTAGACAGCAATATGTTAATTATTTTATGGGTAGGGGGGCCATTGCAATGGGCCAGGATATCTAAATATTTTAAATAAAAAAAATCTTGATGAAATCGTGAATTATATTTATTGCTTGCCTTTCTTTTGGGCTTTCTCCTAGGTTATGGTCGAGCAGTTGTAGTGCCAACTGTATTTTCCTTTTAAATGTCTAAATAAGCTCCATTGCCACTGTAAACAACTTTTTTAAAATTATAACCAAACTGATACTGAGCATTGAAATAACAAACCACACATTTCTTTAATTCCTAAGCAGATGTTTTTATTAATCGTTGTTATGCATTCAGTTATGCATTTAGTATAAAATGTTCCTAGACAAAAATATAATGATATCTTAATAATTTCGAAAAATATAATTATAGTTAAATATTTTTACATAATCAAAAATACAATTTTTTGGTCATTTTGATTTTAGCAAACATGCGTTTTTTTAATTTTTTTTTGTTTTTTAAAATCACTTTTTTTTGGGGGGGTTTTTTAAAATCACTTTTTTTTTTTTTTTTTGGGGTTTTTTAAAATCACTTTTTTTTTTTTTTTTTTGGGTTTTTTAAAATCACTTTTTTTTTGGGGGGGGGGGGGGTTTTAAAACCACTTTTTTTTTTTTTTTTTTGGATTTTTAAGGTATTTTCTCTAAACAGCCCTCCTTTTTTAAATGCTGTTAAACAGCCATATAATTTGACCAAAAATAATAAAGAGAAGGCCCAGAATGGGGTCAGCAAACCAGGAAATGAAGGACATGATCGATGTTTTGGGGTTTCAAAAAGGGCATTTAGATTCGACCCAAAACATCAATCATGTCCTTCATTTCCTGCTGCATACGATCCAGCCGATTACGCATTTCATCGATCTCCCCATTCCAGGCCATTATTTGACAAATTAGCCGTTGGGCACTGTCTGAGGTGAAATAGTCACTTCTTGTACCTAAAGTGGAATGAAACAAAAAAATGTGTTTAGAAATATGCACACATACATAGTTTACCTTACCATAAAGCTGGTGTCTCAGACACTGACCTGGTGGGGTGCCCATGTCGCATAATTCCTGAACATCCTCGGGGGTGGCGCTGTTGCTTGACTCAAGCACAACCAGATCACCTAAAATAGAGTAGAAAAATTACATAAAAGAAAAGGCAGCCATGCATAGATTACCGTAAGCTGGTGTGTCAGACACTCACCTGGTGGGGTGCCCATGTCGCCCACCTCTCCTTCCTCCACATCCTCAGTGGGGCTTGGGCTGATTTCCCAAGTATGTTCTTTTGCTGGGGGGGACTGGGTTCCTCTTGTTGGCTGAGTGATTTTTCCCCTATGTGAAGCAAAAAATTAATATACTTAGCACACAGATATTTTAGTACATACTAATCTTCAAACATTTGTAGTGAAGTGGTGTACAAATTGTCTGTTTGTGTAGTGTTCCTAGTAGACTTCAAGATTTTAATTTCTAAAGACATATCAAGATGGATAGATATCTCGATATCTAGATATCAATATCAAAATATATCCAAAAATCTTTGGATCTCTCTCTCTCTATATATCTATAACTAAATATAAATCTTCAATCTCAAACAAAATCTAAATCTAAAAATAGATATTAATTTAATTAAAAAAAAAGAAAAAAATTCTATATCTATCTATATATCTACCTATATATCTATATACATACATATATACATACATACATATGTATATATATATATACACACACACATATATATATATATATATATATATATATATATATATATATATATGTGTATATATATATATGTGTATATATATATATATATATATATATGTGTATATATATATATATATATATATATATATATATATGTGTATATATATATATATATATATGTGTATATATATATATATATATATATATGTGTATATATATAGAGAGAGAGATATATATGTATATATTATATATAGATATGTAACGATGTTTATTAAAAGATCGTTTCAAACGATGCAAACAATCGTAGAGGAATGAAAAGCACATGGAGCGGTATACGAGGTAATCAACACAAGATGAAAACACAGGTACTTACTTTTTTGCAGCACTTTCCGGATCCATCTGAACTGATCCGGCTCCCTGAGTTTCAGGTCAGACCATCTTTTTCTAAGTTTCTAAGTTGATCCCTGGAGCGCTGTACCCCAAAAGAAGCCTGTAAAGTGTCCCCCACCTTCGCCATTATTTTGGCCTTGCGCAAATTTGGCCGGGCGTACGGCCCATACTTCCCATCATAGTCCTTTTTTTGAAGAATGGCCACCATCTCCACCATCTCTTCAAAACTCATATTGGAGGCCTTAAATCTAGGCCTCACAGATCTTGTTGACGTTCCAGCCTCCGGGCTTTTTTCACTACCTGAGGTAGTTAACATGTCGTGTGTCTCCGCCATTATTCACCCCACTACGCGCCGTAACTAAAAATGGGCGGAGAACATGAGTTAAAATTGAACGTCAGGGGCGGGCGACGCAGGCGGAGTTTCACACATGCGTAGTGTATAAAGAGGGGCCTTGCGCACGTGTCGTACGTACGTTCTGTGCGTAGAATTAAGGGGCGGAGAACATGAGTTAAAATCGAACGTCAGGGGCGGGCGACGCAGGCGGAGTTTCACACATGCGTAGTGTATAAAGAGGGGCCTTGCGCACGTGTCGTACGTACGTTCTGTGCGTAGGTGATAGTGGACCGGGACGCTACTAAACGAAGGTAATTTAAAATTTATACTTTTGGTCAAGACTTTGTAGCAAGCGGCCTATATGGCTTGACAGATTGATGAGGCCTACATAGGGATAAGATGATGAGGGTTTAGCAGAAACCCAATAAAAGTGTTTTTTGTCTTGTGACTTTATCTTTTATACAGACATTATGAATCCCCTATTTAAGGATCCAGAGTTCCTTACTGCTTTTATTTCTAAATATAGAGAGATGAGGAATTTGTGGGAGGTGAAACACCCACAGTATTATGCAAAGCATGTGAAGAAGTCAACGCTGGAGAGACTTCTGGCCTTTGTCCAGGTGACCATCCCGGAAGCAACAATGGAGACATTGCTCAAGAAAATTGGGGTCTTGAGGAACATGTATAAGAGGGAACATAAGAAGATCCAGGAATCAATGAGATCAGGAGCATCAGCAGATGATGTTTATGTACCCAGGCTGTGGTACTACAATCAACTCCGTTTTCTTGATGACCAGACTGAAGCCAGGGCATCACTTTCAACCCTTCCCTCCACCCTTCCCTCCACCCCAGCAGAGGCTGATGAGGAGCAAGCTGGGTCTTCCATCCTGGATGAACCGGATATGACCATCTGGAGTCAGGTAAATTATTTTAACAAATATTTACTGTACTAATATTAATGATGTTAACTGGATGTTATAATTGTCTAAAATAATTTTGCCCTCAAAATTGTGTATACATATAAATTGACAGTAGTGGCTAAATATGTTTGGCACCTGCTTGAAATAATTAGGGTGACTGATTATACTCTTTTATTAAAGAGATGTATTCACATTGAATTTGCTAGTCATGAGAAGCAAACTGTGTGTCATTGATGAACCCAAAAAAATATACTAAAACTATTGTCCTTTTTTTATACACAGGATGAGTCCATCCAGGAGGAATGTGGGGAAAGTGGCAGGCAGGAGGAGACCGGGCCCATGGACAGCCTGGAGGAGGCCGGATTCACCATCATCCTGGAGGAGGCTGGGCCCAGTGTCAGGCAGGAGGTGGCTGCTCCCAGTGAGGTGGCTGCTCCCAGTGAGGTGGCTGGGCCAAGTGAGGTGGCTGGGCCAAGTGAGGTGGCTGGGCCCAGTAGGAGCCTGACCGAATCCCAAGTGCCTCCCCTCCACCTTCCCAAAAAAAGGGCCAGGAAGGGGACGGTCACACAGGAGGCATCCCTGCGCCTCATGCAAGAGGCCACCCGTTTTTTAAAGAGCCCCCCCGAAGCGGAAGAGTCCTATGGCTGCTACTTAGCCAGCAGGCTTCTTCAAATGGATTGGGAGCAGCGCCTCATTTGTGAGCGACTATTTGGGGAAACAATCCAGAAGGGGCTGCAGGGCACGCTAACACGAAACACCCAACTACATGAGGCAGCCCCCCCTCCTCCTCCTCCTCCTCCTCCTCCTCCTCCTCCTCCTGCCACAACTGAAACACCAGAGCCACAGCCTCGAAAGAAGGCTACAGGGAAGGCTGCAGGGAAGGCTGCAGGGCAGCGTGGAGGAAAGGCTGCAGGGAAGAGAAGAAAGTGATGACTTGGGTTCAGTCTGGTCTGACAGAAGACGCAGGCTGTTGTAGTACCACAGTCTGGGGACATCTATATCATCTGCTGGTGCTGTTGATCTCTAGGATTCTTGGACCAGATTGTGCTCCCTCTTATATGGACTCCTCAAGATCCCCATTTTCTTGTACACATACTTTTTCCAGCGTTGACTTCCTCTTTATTTTATTTAGACCATAAATAAATGGATCTTTTTTGAGTTTAGGTTTTTTATTTTAAATCATAGATTTTAGACACAATGTTTTAAATTAACAAGGGACAACAATCTCATTGATTTTGCAAAAACACAACAAAAATAGATTAAAATAATGTTAATAATGTTCGAGTGGTAAGTATTTAAAAAAAAAAAGATACATAACCAAAAACGGTTCTTTGGGTTAACTTTATATAAAAAAAATAACAAATCACTATAAAAACAAAAATTATAAAGGGTTCTTTGTGGTAACTTTACAAACATTAAAAAAAAAATTAAAAAATATATATAAAAATGGGTTCCCTGTGGTAACTTTACAAAAAAATTTAGAGATAAACAGAAAAAAAGTTCCACAACAATCATAAAATAAATATCTGGATAAAAATTACAAGAAAAGATGACTCCACCAAAAAAAAAAAAAGTTTAAAAAGTATTATTTGTATGGAAACATTGTTTTGAAAAAGCATACCATGTCATTCATGAGATCAAAGAGAAAAAGAATCCAGAAATCTGTTTGGGAGAACTCTGTTTGAATATGAACAGCAAAACATCTTCGTTCTTTATAGCATTCGTAAAGAAGACATTAAATGCGCTGCATTCAACGATCACAGATTTTGCAGCGTGAGGAATGTGCTACCTACAATACGAACACTAGTTTTACTAGACCGAGTGCTTCCGTTTAGTTTTTGCTTATGAGCATGCGTCGTTTTTTTGTCCGTCGGACTAGCATACAGACGAGCGGACTTCGGGGTCCGTCGTAGTTACGACGTAAAGATTTGAAGCATGTTTCAAATCTAAAGTCCGTCGGATTTGAGGCTAAAAAAGTCCGTTGAAAGTCCGGAGAAGCCCACACACGATCGGATTACCAGCCAGCTTTAGTCCGTCAGCGTCCGTTGGACTTTTGTAGACGAAAAGTCCGACCGTGTGTACGCGGCATTAGGGTTCGAGAGGGTTAGGATCACATCATCTGTAAACTGCCCTATTTTATGTTCCTGCCCACTTAGTTTAATACCTTGAATCTTGTTGTGGGATCTTATAAGGGCTGCTAATGGCTCCATAATTAGAAAAAAAATTAGAGGGGAAAGTGGACAGCCCTGGCGTGTGCCATTTGTAATAAAAAATGGTCTGACATTACGCTAGAGGTGAAGACTTGAGCAGATGGAGTGGTATAAAGCACAGAAATTGAGTGTCTGATAAAGCCCTGGAAACCAAATTTAGTTAGGGTGGCTTGTAAGTAGTCCCAATAGACACTATCAAATGCCTTTTTGGTGTCCAGCACCAAAAAAAACTGTTGGGGATTTGAGGAGTTCCACTATTTTTAAGAGATTAAATATTTGTCTTGTGCCGTCTGCTGCTTGCCTACCTTTCACAAAGCCTACCTGATTGGCCTGAATTAGGGTGGGAGAAATATTTTGCAGTCTATTAGCTATAATGTTTGCATATAGTTTTAGGTCCGAATTATGTAGGGAAATTGGGCAGAAATTATGAGGACAGGCTGGTGCCTTCCCTGGCTTAGGGAGCGTTGCTATACTTGCTTTGAGCATTTCTGGAGGAAAGAAAGCTAAGGTGGCAGCCCTGTTGAAAACTTTGTTCAGCTGTGGAATTAGCACATCAGAGAATTCTTGATAATATTCTGCTGAGAATCCATCAGCTCCAGGTGATTTACTTTTTGGCATGGCTTTAATGGCAGATAATATTTCTTTATCTGATATAGGATGGTTGAATTAGGTGAGTTGTTGAGTGTTTAATAATGGGAGATGTAATTCTTCAAAATATTTGAAAATGTTGTCAACAGCTGGTTGGAAGGTCACCAGATCGTCGTTAAGATTGTATAAACGTGTGTAGTATGATTTAAAAGCGTTAGCTATTTCTACAGGATGATAGACTAATTTTCCCGTAACGGGATGTTCAATGAGATAGTTTAGATTTCAACTGTTTGGCGTTGAGATAATTGGCTACTAAACGCCCAGCTTTATTACCATGGGCGTAGAAGGTAGCTTTGAAGCGTTTTATGATCTTTTCATGTTGTAACAGTAGTAATTGTCTAAGGTTTAACCTACATTTTTGTAATTCACTCCAATTTCTTTTGGATAAGTATAGTTTATTTTGGGTTTCCAATTTTTAATTTGGGTTAGCAAATCGGACAGGGCTTGCGACCTACGCCTCCTCTCTCTCGCCAACAATTGAAGCATTAAACCCCTGCAAAATGCCTTATGGGAACACCAAAGAGGGAATATGTCCACATGCTCTTTATCATTAAACTGAAAGTATTCCTTGAGTTGGCCACTTAGCTTTAGTTTGATGGAGGGCTTAGAAAACAGAGGCATATCATTACGCCAAAGGGTCATCGGAGATACTGTTCCTTGTTCCTCTCTATTCACTGATATTACGGCATGGTCCAACCAGGTGGTATTTTATATGTCCACTTGTTTGGTTCTACAGAGTAGCTGGGGATCCATAAAGAAAAAAGTCTATCCTTGAATAGGACTGGTGAGGTATGGAAAAAAAGGTGTAATCCTTTTCTGACGCATGCAGATATCTCCATGGGTCGTATAGGTTATTGTCCTTAAGGAAACTGGAAAGGCTGTTTCTGTGAGTAGTTTTTCTGGAAGTTGAGTCTAGATCAGGGTCGCTAATGATATTAAAGTCTCCACTGAGTAAGAGGAATCCACATCGTACTTTGGATACTTTTTTAAGTAAGGTTTTCAAGAATGAAAGCTGGTCGGTATTGGGTGCCTACAAGTTCACTATGGTGTAGGTGTTGTTAAAATCACAGACCACAATCAGGAAACTGCCATGTGGATTTGTGACAGTAGTGTGCAACAGGAAGGACACAGAGTTTTTAATAGCTATTAATACTCCTCACTTTTTCTTGTCTGCATTGACAGTAAAAATGTGAGGGAAAAGGTTATGTGAGCACTTTGGGGCTTTTTGGGCATGAAAATGAGTCTCTTGGACGCATAGTACATCCCCTTGTAGCTTTTTGGCTTTATTCCATAGGAGCTTTCACTTGAAAGGTCTGTTTAGGCCATGTGCATTTAGAGATATTACTTTCAGTCCCATTTTTCTATTTTATCCATGATGTGGAAGTTGGAGCCCTCTAGTGGCACGGTCGCAGTAGGTATTACTGGGATACAAATAACAAGGTAAACAACTTACATTTCTGAGCAGATTTCCTCAGCCCTGCAGCTGCACACCTGACAGTTAATTTTGAAACCACTCCCATTTGACCCACTCAGGACAGAGTCACAGAGAAACACACATGGATTTCTTCAGATGCACACGCCCCCTAGAGCTATTAAAGCAGCCGACGTACAATGATGGTGATTCACCCAGGAGAGCCAACCTGCCACAGTGCAAATGTGGTGGCTGGTCTTAAGTGGTTAACTAATTCAGCCACCGAGGAGTTGGCTGCTCAATGACCAGGCCATTTTTTGCGATATGGCACTGCATCACTTTAACTGACAATTGCGCAGTCGTGCAATGCTTTACCCAAACAAAATTGACGTCCTTTTTTTCCCACAAATAGAGCTTTCTTTTGGTGGTATTTGATAATCTCTGTGGTTTTTATTTTTTGCGCTATAAACAAAAGAAGTGCAACAATTTTGAAAAAAAAAAACACAATATTTTGTACTTTTTTGCTATAATAAATATCCCCAATTTTTTTTAAAAGAAGAAAATGTTTTCCTCAGTTTAGGCCAATATGTATTCTTTTACATATTTTTGGTAATAAAAATCACAATAAGCATATATTGATTGGTTTGCGCAAAATTTATAGCGTCTACAAAATAGGGGAAAGATTTATGGCATTTTTATTATTATTATTTTATTTATACATTATGGCGGAGAGATTGGACACTTTTGACACATTTTTGAGACCATTGACAATTATACAGCGATCAGTGCTATAAAAATGCACTGATTACTGTGTAAATGTCACTGGCAGGGAAGGGGTTAACACTAGGGAGCGATCAAGGGGTTAACTGTGTTCCCTAGTGTGTGTTCTAACTGTAGGGGGATGGGAGTGACTGGAGGAAATGACAGATCATTGTTCCTAGCTAGTAGGAACTCACAATCTGTCTCTCCTCACAGAACAAGGATATGTGTATTTACACACACACATCCCTGTTCTGGTGCTCGTGTCCGCGATCGCGCGTGGCCAGTGGTCAAAGCAACCGCCGGCCACGCGCATCGGCACCCCCCCAGGGCGGCAGCGTGTGCGCCTGCTATCCTGCTTAAAGAGACCAACGTACAGCTACGACTGTTTGCAGGGTCATGCCGACCTGCTGCAGTATAATGACGGTGGCTGGTCAGCAATCTGTTAAAGATGGCCCTGCTGGCACTCATTATTACTGTCTGTGCATTCCTGTCCCAGTGAAGCCTGTTTCATAAATTTCTTGTTCTGTTGTGATCAGAACAGCAAGTGAGGTGGGACAGCAATATGTACTTTACTAATATTTACTGTTTCCAAGTCCATTCAAAATGTAAGCAAAGTATTAGCTGGAGGGGAACTCTATAGCCTAATTGATCCTAAAACCTCTCCAACCAGCAATTTCTGCCATGCAAAAATTTTTACAAATATTATCCATGAGTCTTTATAAGATTGTATAAATTTACATGAAACATTAATATACTATGAAATAAAAAACCTTGAGAACTTTTTTCTTCAGGACTTGTGCACCCACCTAGCATTTTTCATTTAGTCAACCTCATTTATAAGGCATATTGATGCTTTCACATGAACAATATCATCACACTCTAAGATAAGAGTTATTTCACTTTGAATTGTTGTGAGGAACCAAGTATAGAAATAGGTAAAACTATTATATAATGGCATGTTTCTTAGCAGATGGTTGTTGGTAAGCATGCCATATAGTATTTTTCTTTCTTTTTATTTTTTGTGGTTCCTCATCACCTAAAAGTTTTAGGCAGGTGTGAAAAAATGCTGTAAATAATGCTGTTAAGAATGCTTTCAGAAAAAGAAGCAATAATAGTTTTTTATCAATTAACAAAATGGAAAGTAAATGAACAGAAGAGAACTCCAAATCTAATCAAATCATTATTTGATGCAACCACCCTTTGTCTTCAAAACAGCATCAGTTCTTTTAGGTACACTTGCACACAGTTTTTGAAGGAACTTAGGTAGGTTGTATTTCCAACTTGAAGGTTTTGAGATCAGGCTCTGTGGGGGCCAAATCATCACTTGGAGGACTTCTTGTTCTTATTTACACTAAAGAAAGTTCTTAATGATATTGGCTGCATGTTTGGGGTTGTTGTCTTGCAGTAGAATACATTTGGGGTCAATTACACGCCTCTCTGATGGTATGGCATGATGGAAAAGTATCTGCCTTTATTTCTCAGCATTGAGAATGCCATGATCCTGACCAAATTCCCAACTTCATTTGCAGAAATGCAGACCCAAACTTGCAAGGAGCCTTCACCATGCTTCGCTGTTGACTGCAAACATTCATTTTTGTACCGTTCTCCAGCCCCTTGAGAAGAAACTACCTCCTGCTTTAGCCAAATGCACCCCAGTCCCTATGTTTTCATGCATAGTTGAGCTTTTTATACTTCTTTACATGTCAGAGGTATGACTTTTTGACCACTAGTCTTCCATGAAATCTACTTATGGCAAGGCTTTTCCGAACAGTAGATGGTCGTACCTGGGTTCCACTGGTTTCTGCCCTTTCTGTTCTGATGGCACTGCTGGATATCTTTTGATGTCAAAGGGAAGTAAGCATGATGTGCCTTACATCTGCTGCATTAAGTTTACTTGGACAACCACTGCATCTATGGTCCTCAACATTGCCCAATCAATCTCAATGCTGAGAAATACAGGCAGATGCTTATCCATCATGCCATACCATCAGGCAGGCAAAATGATTAGCCCCAAATCTATTCTGTATCAGGTCAACGAACCCAAACATGCAGCCAATGTTATTAACCACTTGACAACTGGGCACTTAAACCCCCCTCCTGCCCAGACCAATTTTCAGCTTTCAGCGCTCTCATACTTTGAATGACAATTACTCAGTCATGTAATACTGTACCCAAATGAATTTTTTGTCCTTTTTTTCATACAAATAGAGCTTTCTTTTGGTGGTATTTGATCACCTCTGGGTTTTTTATTTTTTGCGCTATAAATGAAAAAAGACCGAAAATTTTGAGAAAAAACACATTTTTCTTAGTTTCTGTGATACAATTTAGCAAATTATTAATTTTTCTTCATAAATTTTGGGCACAATTTATACTGCTACTTATCTTTGGTAAAAATAACCCAAATTAGTGGATATTATTTGATCTTTGTGAAAGTTATAGAGTCCACAAGCTATGGTGCAAATCATAAAAAATTGATCACACCTGATGTACTTGTGGCCTATCTCATTTCTTGTGACCCAAACAAGTCAGGAAAGTACAAATACCCCCCAAATGACACCTTTTTTGAAAGTAGACATTCCATGGTATTTAGTAAGATGCATGGTGAGGTTTTTGATGTTGTCATTTTTTCCCACAATTCTTTGCAAAATGAAGATTTTTTTCCCCCCACAAAATTGTCATTGTAATAGGTTATTTCTCTCACATGGCATGTGTATACCACAAATGACACCCCAAAATACATTCTGCTGCTCCTTGTGAGTATTACGATACCACATGTGTGGGACTTTTTCACAGCCTAGCCACATAGGGAGGCCCAACATGCAGGGAGCACCATCAGGTGTTCAAGGAGCATAAATTACACATCTAACTTGTTGACTACCTATTACACTTTTGAAGGCCCTGGAGCACCAGGACAATGACACATGATACTGATGTGGCACTGATGACAGATGGCACTGAAACGTGGTACTGATGACACTGATGTGGCACTGATGACAGATGGCACTAATACGTGGCACTGATATGTGGCACTGATGACACTGATGACAGATGGCACTAATATGTGGCACTGATGACATGTGGCACTGATGACAGATGGCACTAATACTTGGCGCTGATGACAGATGGCACTAATACGTGGCACCGATGACAGATGACACTTAATACGTGGCACTGATGACACATGACACTGATGACAGATGGCACTAATAGGTGGCAATGATGACAGATGACACTAATACATGGCACTGATGACATGTGACACTGATGACAGATGGCACTGATACGTGGCACTGATGACACATGACACTGATGACATATGGTACTGATACGTGACACTGATGACACGTGACACTGATAATAGATGGCACATGACACGTGGCACTGATGACAGATGGCACTGATAGGTGGCACTGATGACACGTGACACTGATAACAGATGGCACGTGACACTGACAGGTGGCACTGATGACAGATGGCACTGATACGTGGCACTGATGAAAGATGGCACTAATATGTGGCACTGGGGACAGATGGCAGTGGGGACAGATGGCACTGACAGATGACAGTGGGGACAGATGGCAGTGGGGACAGATAGCTGTGGGGATTGAAGTAGAATAGTAAAGTATCGAACCAGGCAGAAATTCAGCAATGCAGGTTTATTTACAGCTGATAACATACAGGTTTATGTTCAAAGTATTACAAAATACAGGTCTAATTTATACAGTTTCTTACAATGCAAGCATATTAGATATAGGTATTCTTATCCTCTAACCAAATTGAAACAATTGTGAATTGTTCTCACCTTGAACCAGAATGGGTCTTTTCTGCCAATTCTTGGGAACCGTCACCTGATAGGGACCAGTCGATCGACCAGTGGTCTGGTCCCCTCACAGAGTTCTGGGTTCCAGCTCTACCAAGTTCGTGAGGGAAATTCACCTGGAACAAGTTAAGAAGTCTTCTCTGACACGTACGGGGAGACAAGTTACGGACAGATATTTGCCCATTGGTTCTGACCTCTATGAACCGTGCAATAGGGCAGCATACACAGAGTTCAGCCTTATGAGCTCCTATCTGACTTGTCTGCCTAACAGTTGTAGAGCTTGCATTTATATACCCTTTTACAAGTCTTATCTCAACCATCTCTCTTACATATGATTGGTCGCTAAGATCTACGTCAATGTAACTAACCATAAATCTGACACTTGTTCTACAACCAGATAAACTTAATTATTCCCAAAATTCCTATATGTTCATTAAAGTGATTTATAACTGGTTTTGTCCCATTAAAAACACCTGTGTAGAGACAGTCTGGCACCCAGCTGTGTTATCAAACTCTTCTCATCTTGATAAGATTGAACTAAGTTCAAGAATTACAGATTTATAACTTTTGGGAAAATGAACTTTCAATAACCCCACCAGATGTTTTATATGTTTCACTATATGCATGTATTTTAACAGTTTTAATGAGGGCACAAACAGACCTTTGTTTGACCCTGTCAAACTTAATTTAATGTACTGTACATAACTTTAATTATTTCTAAACCACCTGTTTTCTTATCTTTATCTGTCTGATTTATATGCATTTCAAACTTGAGACAATTCTATATAACTTAAATCTATTCTAATGAACTTTCACCCAGTAGACTATCTTAATACATTTTCGAGAACACCTGTGTACAAGTACTTGTCATAAAGCAGAGGTCATTTAAAGTTCAACACTTAAAAATGAAGACTTTCTAAATCTGGAAAACACAGTATACATTATTAAAGATTAATAATTGTTGCTTTACTTATTGAATAATAATATTGATAAAACCACTACTATATAATAATATGAATAATAATAATAATGATAATAATAATTATCAATAAAATATATGCAAATCAATATGAATAATATGAAATACATTGGATAATATGAGATTCTACAACAGGACAGATGGCAGTGGGGACAGATGACAGTGGGGACAGTTGACTGTGGGGACGGATGACAGTGGTGACAGATGGCACTGACGTCACTTTTTTTTTCCATTTTTTTTTCCTGACACACGCTGCAGCCATTAGCTCTCCCTCCTCACACACTGTCTCTGTGTGAGGAGGGAGATCCGGCGATGAGAGATGATCTCATATGTTTACATATGAGATCATCTCTCATTGGACACTCCGATCGCGCTGTAAACGCCCGCTGTGATTCCAAGGGACATGGCCAGCACAGAATTTCCCCGATGCGCGCCTGCGGGAGCGCACATCAGGGACGTAAACAGGAGGACGTCCAGGGATGCCCTCCCGGCAATTGGAATCTGTGCTGTAGCCGTCTTTTGGCTATAGCACGGGCGCAAAGTGGTTAAGAACTATCTTCAGCATAAAGAAGAACAAGGAGTCCTGGAAGTGATGTTTTGGCGTCCACAGAGCCCTGATCTCAATATCATCGAGTCTGTCTGGGATTACATGAAAAGGCAGATGGATTTGGGGCAGCTTACATCCAAAGAAGATCTGTGGTTATGTTTGGATGTTTGGAACAACCTGCTTGCCGAGTTCTTTCAAAAACTGTGTGCAAGTATACTTAGAAGAATTGATACTGTTTGAAGTCAAAGGGTGGTCACACCAAATATTGATTTGATTTAGATTTTTCTTCTGTTCGCTCACTTTGCATTTTGTAAATTGATAAAAACAAAAACTTTAAATATATATTTTTGAAGGCCTTCTTACATAGCATTTATTCACACCTGCCTAAAACTTTTGCTCAGTACTATGCATCAGCCATGATATCTAACACTTCAAGCCCTGATGAGACATGTTAGCCCCCTAAAACATGTTCACTATCTTTGCAAAATTTTGGTGGATTATTTAATTGAAATAAACAATTTTGGGCCCTTATCTTTGAATGTGACGCATGTAAACTTCTGGTTTAAAGCTGAAGGTTTTCTAGAACCCTCCTCTGCATCTAAGCTGAATGCTTAGTGCAAATGCACAACAATTAATCTACACCACATCACTCAATGTAACTGAATCTTTTCTGGGGAACCAGCATAATCCACCAACCTTTGTTGATGTTTTTAGTCATGCATGTGAAAGAGATAAATGGGAAAAAAATAAATCTTACTGATGTGTGTTACGGGTTTTATCTTTATATCTTAATTCTATGTATATCTTGTGAAAACTCTGTACATTGGGGCAGGCATTTGCATACTAAGATTGGATTTTTAATGATAGGTCCACTTTAAGCAAAATTGTTCTATGATATCTTACAAAAGGGAAAAACAGTTGGAAAATAAATGCTTGAACAAGGGGTCTGTGGGGCAACACAGAACAGCTCTTGTTTAGGACAAATTATAAACAAGATTTCATAGGTCTTCAAAAGACACAAGAAACAGCAAATAGCAAAGGCTAGGTCAAGCCCAATCAGGAAAGATAGCATGACGACAGAGGCAAAGACAAGGTCAGAGAGAGCAGAAAAGGCTGCTGGTACAGATCAATAGTCAATAACAGGTAGAGGTCAGCAAGGGGAATACAAAAAATAACAGTAACTATACTCACAAGAACTCATCCTAGTAGTGGAGTATAATAAGGTTGTGGCTCTGTGGACAGACTGTGAACAGGAACATCGCAAGATAATGTCATGACATGTACTCTATTAAAACTGCACATCAGTCACCATCTAGTGCACCAGCAAACTACAGATAAGAGCAATGCCAGGGGGCTTATGAGCCATTAGTAAAATGGGCAGGCAATGGGTCAAAATAATCTAGTCATTTCTTATAGGTGACATTAAATCGCATTAGGCAGTATGTGATATATTAGGAGCGTCACTGTAAAAATTAGAATGCAGCATTGAGCATGAATGCTGAATGCTAAAACCTCTTATCTATCTTTACACCTATATTGTATTAAATAAGGATTATACTGAAAATCAACATATCACCATGGGATACATAAGGCATTTAAATTTGTGTTCAAGCAAACTTTTATTGAAATATGTGCCTGACAACATACATGAGCAGCGAATGAGTTAAAATAGAAGATACCTTTTTTAAGGATTGTGTCCCAAATGAGCAAAGAGAAACAACAAAACAGTTAATCTGTGCTTACATATTGATCTAGTTGAATATTATATTGGCATACAATTTTTTATAACCTTAGAGCTGAGCTCCCGACAGATAAAAAAAAAAACACTAATTCATGCAGGTATGTGTATTTTAAAAACACCAAGCATAAGTACCCAAACTTGGTATGCTGCTGGCAGAGGGCATTGCAGAAGTCTCAGCTGCAAAGGTATTTGTGTTGTCTGAAGCCACTTAACATTCTAAAAGAGGGATTGCCAGTTTAGGCTTAAAGGATCTTACTTTTGTAGTAACTGCTGTTAGCAGGAAGCCCTAGAATAATTTTTGGCTATCCTGTGCCCTAACCCTCTGTGAGTTTATAGACCCTTTAAAAAACTCTTCTGTTCTAAAGCGATTGGAGCCCAATTTCTTCCACCCAACAAATGGGTTCATTTACTAAAGGCGAGTAGACTGTGCATCTTGAAAAGAGCAGTTGCTCTCTGCAAGTGTAGTTGCTCCCTAGCTTAGAGAATGAGCAGAAGTTCTGCTGACTTCTATCATCCAATCATGTGCAACCAAAATGCTGTTTTTATTATTTTCCTTGCACGTGATTGGGTAGTCTTTCCAAAGTGAAGCTTTACCTCATTTATAGAGTTGGGCCAAACACCCTCCGGTTCGGTTTGCGCCAGAACTCTCGAACATTGCACAAGTTCGGACCCGAACCGCGAACCCTAGTAAAGTCTATGGGACTAAAAAGTGCCCATTTTGAAGGCTTATATGCAAGTTATTGGCCATAAAAAGGGTATTGCGGGTGGGGGCTGCCCTGGGGGATATGTATCAATGCAAATTTTGTTTTTTTTTGAAGAGATCGTTTTTAAAGAAGCAGTGATTTTAATGATGCTTAGGGTGAAACAATAAAAATGAAAAATCCGGGGGGGCGTGACATCTTGTCTCTCTCTGAAAAGTTAGAGGGGTGGAGAAAGTGGGCTCTAGATGGGACAGAGCCATTACACGTTTAGAGAGAGTCACAGACTCACATTCAGCACATCTCACAGAGATGAATCGCCAATTATAGGATTTGAATAACAGAGGGAGAAGGCAGAGGAATACCCAAAACAGTAGAGCAGAGCAGCATTACCTCTGCACTGCAATTTGTCTTTAATGATCTGCTGGAACCCTCTGCTGACACACCAATTGAATTTGAGTGAGCACACATGGTGCTGAGGGCCAGGCCGGCAGACTTGGCACCTCCCAGGGACATAATATGTTGCCTTCCTAATTTCAAGCTGAAGGAGGAAATTATGGCGAAAGCATGCTGAAATGAACTTATTACGTTCAATTTCGCTGAGATGAACATATTTCAAGATCTGTCTCCTATTAATTTGAATAATAGACGTGCTCTACGACCCCTGCTGGAGATACTTCTCAAGCAGAGTATCCCATATAAATGGAAGTTCCCTTTTGCTTTAAATGTGACCTTTCAGGGCAAGCAATTGTATCTATGCACTCCCAATGAGCTTCGGGAGTTCTGCAATGACCTACAAATCCCCCATGTCGACTTACTGGATTGGTACAAGGAGTTCTACAACCCGCCACAAGCCTGCAGTGTACAAGGTTCTCCTCATTCCACGCCAACCAAACCACCGAGCAAGAAGGGAAAATACCATAAACAGCCTAACCCAGGCCCTAGCTCCACTCCAATGTGCTCCAAGGCGATAAAAGGATTGGATGCGGATGCTTATCATAACCGACCTGAGTGAGGACCTGGTCGGGTTCATCTACACTTTTTCTCTCTTTTGCTCCCTGCGACATAGGAGCTGCAGTTGACCACAGATGTTCACTTCAGGGTTAAGCTCATATGCTCCTACTCTATTTTCTGCAAATCTATGGACTACCATATGGGTAGGAAATCCTGCATACACAGGGTAGGGGCCTTAAGATACCCTAAACGAGGTGCCTCCTGAAGAAATGCAGATATGTTTCCCTCCATCAGGTGCAGAGAAATAAATATTCTGGTGACATTGCAACATAGGAAACTTTATTCTATGGGACCCCTGCCTTCTCAAGCCTATTGAGAACAGGTCCACGTGGACATTTATATGATGGTTCTTATATACTCAAGTGTTTCCCTCATTTTGAGTATGTGTCGATACGTTATATACAATCTATGTTTGCACTTTCTCTTTATATTATCTAGAGTTTCTCCCATAGTTATCATTAGGGGGTTATTTTTATATATGCATTTTCCATATATGCTTTTTTATATGCGACTTTATATATGCATTTTTTTATACATATGCGACTTTATTCCATCAACTATCATACTCTGTATAATCGCATAGGTGTATCTTTGATGTTTAATGTTTATTCAAGAAGACAATATTAGACTTTACATATGTGTTTTTATATGCGTTTTTACATATGCAACTTCATTACATCAACCATTATACTCTATATAATCGCATAGGGGTGTCTTTAATGTTTAATGTTCATTAAAGAGGACAAAATTGGATTAAAAGTATTTTACAAATATGGAAAAATTTGCCTTTTATACATTTGCATATGTCACAGGTATGTTATATTTTATGGCAGCTTTAATATGTATATATGTTTCTGAAAGTATTGTGATCATCCGTTAGCAGATTGGATATGGTTTTTGAGTGGCACACACCAGAATTGATGCACGGGTGATATATAACTTTGTTTTCTCCCAGGTGCACATGCTGGTTTATGCCAAGTTTTTTAATACATATGTTATAGTTTTATTTTTTATTTTGTGTCATTTTTCTTCTACATCGCACTTGTGGTCTCCTTTTCTTTCTTTTCACATTAGATATTTACTGTTGCTATCACTTTCTTTATGTGGTATTTTTGCTGGGTGAAGGGAGGGGATTTTCTTCTTTCCTCTTCACCCAATGAGTAATTCCTGCACTTTAGGTGGCCACAGGTGCATTTCTCATTGGGATCTAATGACACACATGATTTACTTATTTGTTTAATGATATGTTTAATTATTTTGTTTGGTATATATATATCTGTATGTATCTTTAGCACTCTAGCTATGACTAAGCACCATATCTGGTGTGAAACGTGTTAGTGATGTGCAGTTAGTCTGTATTGCCCTGTGATGCTTTGATATTCATTTTTTTAATAAAGTTGAACTTTTTTGGAGTGCAGCTATCCAGCTTTCTATTTTTCCCATTGAGCACAGGTTATGACTCTTATCATAATGAAAAATGCTATCTGTGCCCAAACTGCAGCAAGAGCGTCTCTCACATGAGCTTATGCTTGGAAACACTTCCTCTGGGTGTTTTTTGAAACCTGAGATGCTACTGTCCTAATAAAGAATCCATAATTTTTATTTTTTATTTTTTTATCTCTCTGTTCAGTCATCTAAGATGATCTAGAAACGTGTACTTAAGTGTTGCATTGTTAAGAATTCAGTTTCTACCCGAACATTTAGTTATTGGTTAAGATGATGTGGTTGAGTCTATTTGTTCTAATCATTTGAGCCCCTTAAAGGGTTGTGGTTGCTGTTTATAATCAGCATTATTCTACCTAGCTTTTCTTTGATAGGAGATGGGGGTTGGGACGAGGCTGGACCATATGCTCCACTTTTAAACTGAGCTGGCCAGACCATTTTTGCAACTTTTCTATTGTTTTTTTATTTTTCCCTTACAGCTTTCAGAGTTTGTAAAAGACCCCCAAACCATATATTTTCTGAAAGTGCATAACCAGTAGAGTAAAAATAAGGTGCTACTGATTTTTGGGGCACAATGATATTAGTGCAAATGTTTATCAAAAAATTGTCATTAAAAATACACTAAGATCATTATTAGCAGATAAAAACACAGGACATTTTAAAAAATCCCTACTAACAATAAAAGCTAACCAGTATGGCGTTAATTCATAACAAATATTTGTAGATTTTAAATTGCAGGATCTGTCTAGCAGATCGGATCCGATGACAATTGGAAGAAAAACGGACAGGTGGTCTGTTTCCATCTGACTGCCCCATACAGAACAGCGAGCTGTGTCGTTGTCTGCTCGGCATCAGAGGAGCGGACACGGAAATGTCATCCGTGAGCTCAGCGGGGATCAGCGGACAGATCTCCTGCTGAGCAGGCGGGTCTGCTTGACAGAGTCCGCTCCATGTGAAAGGGGCCTTACTATGTTTTTTGGGGGTATTTTTTGTTAACTTTTTAATTTTTTTTACAATTATATTTTTATATATTTTTTTATTCTGCACTTTTTTTTAGTCTTTGGTGCCCACCCAGCCCCAACCTCACCCGATGCCATCAGAACCCCTCCCCGTGCTTCAGCCTGACAGCTTGCCGGAGCTGAGTGTCAGGCAGCGGGAAGGGAAGGAGGGATGCCGCTCAGGACAGCGATGGATTGGAGATGCAGGGACTATTTCAGGGGTAATCAGAGTGGCGGGGGGACATGTTTTGATCCTCTCCAAGCCCCTGCAGCACCTGAAGCCAGTGGGAGTGGCAGAGGAGGGAAGACAGCTTCACGAGAGTAGCTGCAGGGGGTCGGGTTTGCTGGGGGGGTCCAATCGGGTGTGGGGGAGGAAATCAGTGCAAGGAGGGGAGGAAGGGAGATAAAGGACATAGAAAAGAAGGGAGTGAACCTTTTTAGAAGAAGGGGAGCAGTGGGAGGTGGAGAGGCTTTATACAGGGAAGCGGCTGCATGGGGAGGGGCAGTCACATTTGAGGTGAATAACTCTGATCAGCGGATTGTAATCCGCTGATCAGAACTATAGGATTGTTCAGCAGAGTCATTGAAGTGACCATGAGCTTATAGCAGAAGGAGGAATGAGGTCCAATACGGCATACGGACCTGACCAGCTGGAAGCAGTGAAAGGGTTAAGATATGGATCACCCTGGCACCTTACTCACTATGTCTCCCCACAAAAAGCATCTGAAGCCAGCTACAAACTGGACAAATTTCAGCTTAAAGAGTGGGATGCCCCGGGGGAAGGTGGTGGTGTCTCTACCCCTAACACAGAATCTCCAGTGGCTGAAACGGCAAAAGTGCTGCAGGCAATATCAGCAGGCCAAGCCATACTTACTTCCCAGATCGAAAAAGTCAAGATAGACATCTCCCTGATACTCAGGACTTCCACAAACTGTGGGATAGGCTCACTGGGGCCGAGACCCATATTAGGCAGAGCGGGGGGGGACATACTGCACCCTCCACAACATTCCTCTGAGCACAAGCAGTGCCAGATTCAACAGATTAGTCAGAAGCAGGGTGACATGGAGAGTTATTTACTACAATGCAACCACCGCTTTGTGGGCCTCCCAGGGGGAGCTGAGGGGTATAATTCAGCTACCTTTCTTGAAAGCCTCCTGATTACCACCTACAGTAGAGCTGCCTTCTCTGCCATGTTTGTGGTAGAGAGGGCTCACCATATGCTCCCTCGTCGCCACAGAAAGCACCACTATGCACATTCATAGCCAAGATGCTCAACTCCCAGAACCAAGATGCAGTCCTTCACTTGGCCAGGGAATAGTGTATCATCCCACAGCAAAATGTTAAGGTGACAGCCTTTTCTGATTCTCCGCGGAGGTCCACTGCTTTGATTATGCGAAGCGGCGTCTCAGAGTGCACCACTTCAAGTATGCTATGCTCAACCCTGCTAGGCTCCAGGTGGAAGCGGAGGGCTGTGTCCACTTCTTTGAAGATCCTGAATTGGCATCCACATGGCTGGATCAATAGAATGTGGGGGAGGCTGCTCCAGCTTGAATTCTCCTAGCTTGGCCTGCACACTACACATGTGAGTATTCATGTGCCTTGTTGTTTATCCCGCCAGCCGTTTATCACATATACCAGCAAATACCAAATACCTCTCCTCCATTGTCAAGCCACTGTTTCTCCAGACCCTCCAGCTTTACCAACTTTTGTCACCAAATGTGCCTTTCTGGGCCCTGCGTTATAACACTTCAACTGTTAATGATATACCTGATGTGAATAAAGTCCTCACTGACACCACGTGCACTTTGGTCTCTCTACCCCTTCCCCATTCTCTCCTCCTTTGCCATGATAATATCATTCTACATTTTGCTGAACTTCCGTTTATGGATACCGTTGCGGTCATCTCACCTCTACAACTGCTTGTGCTCCTGCTCTGGGAGTTTCAAGACTGGATTATGTGGAACTATCATGGCTCTGGCTCAGAAGCTCTCGTGCTAACTTCTGGAATCCACAGTTCCCTAACGTACCAAGCCACATATTCTTCATCTGCTTGTTTTTTGTATCTTGTACCCTCTGTTAGAGTTCTTGGGATATATGTTCTGGCCATGTTGGGGAGGTCGAGAGCTAGGTGGGGAGTGGGAAACAGTTCAACTTTTGATACAATATACTACCTCATTTTAGTATTTTTTTGCCAATTGACTTTCTACAATTACAAGTCTTATGTGCTGCAAAAGTAAAACTTACAATATGTAACGTTGTCTGGTCTACCATGTTGGTCTGGTGCCCGGTTCCTTGTATGTTATATTTTCTGTCTAACCTATGGCCCCCTTAAAATTCCTAACATGGAATGTTTGCAGCATGTGCGACAGAGCTAAGCGCTCTGCAGTTTGAGTTTTACTTAAATCTCAACAGGTGGACATGATTGTCCTGGTCGAAACACGCATCACATGTCTACTACAACTAGCCCTTAAATGCCCTTGGGGTGAGGTGGGCGCACCTCATTACTCATTCCTCTTATTCCTGGGGCATATCTGCCCTCATTGCGAAATCTGTACCTTTTGAGCAGATAGAGGTGACCACAGACCCACATGGTAGATTTGTATTCTTATGGCTCAACAGCCGGCTATGCCTGCAGTTTTGGCTGGGAGATTTTAATATGGTATTAGATCAGGACATAGACCACTCAAGCCAGGCAGTAGGCGAAGGCCATGAATTCAGAAGATGTAATCAATCCACTTGATGGTAATATTTTTTCCAGATTGGATGAGCAGGATCATGGATTAGTTTGCCATGGCGTTACAAAGGCTCCTGAGTCACACGGGTCACCTGGAATCTCCCACTGTGGCTGCTTTGGTACAACCTGTGTTGCAGGCCACCCCTGCTGCTGCTCCAGTCTCTGTGCAGGCACCCACCTCGAGTATTACCTCTATATATGGTTCTGCTCTGCTTCCCCAGCGATTTGGGGGTGATCCAGTCCAATGCAGAGGGTTTCTCAACCAGGTTGAGATATACTTTGAGATGCTGCCCCAGGCATTTGCCATGGACATAATATGGACAGAAGCAAAGTAGATTTCGTGATATCTTTGCTTTCTGAGAGGGCCTTGGCCTGGGCAAACCCTCTATGGGAGACACAAAAAACTGTTGTGTTGAGTTACCCAGAGATTGTGGCTTCTTTTAAAAGGGTATTTGACGTTCCTGCATGCTCTGCTTCTGCTGCCAAATGCCTCATGTCCATCAGAGTATGAGAACTGTTGCCGATTACGCCATTGAATTCCGTACTCTGGCAGCAGAGGTTGCTTGGAACAGCTTGAGACCCTTGTGGCTGCTTTTTCTCATGGTCTCTCAGATAACATCAAGGATGATATAGCAGGCCGAGTTATACCCACAGAGCTGGAAGAGTTGATCACGTTTGCCATCCTCAATGGCTCCAGACTCAGAGAAAGACTTCATTTTAAGGAGCGCTTGTGGAAGCCTCCTGTACATTTGTCTCCGAACTTTGCAGTCCCACCCTTGCCTCCCTCATCCCCCATGCCTCCTGGTACCGAGTCAGTCTGTGAAGATGAACCCATGCACTCGGACTTCACGCGTTTCTCTGCGGATGAGAAAACCCTTAGGACGAGGGATAGATTGTGCCTTTATTGTAGCCAGGCAGGTCAATTTTTGAAGTCTTGTCCTACCCGTCCAGGGAACGTCCGAACCTTGAGGTCCTGTCATGGACAGACTTTAGGTAGCGTTGTTTAGTTCCCAGTTATCCAGAAAGATAAGCCCCTGGTTTCGGTTTGTGCAATAAACCTTCACTGTGGTGCCATACCCCCTCGTTTACCCTTTTATGTTCTTGGAGGATAGGGCCATGGAGGAGTATGTTGCAGACGCACTTTCTCGAGGTTTCCTCTGCAAATCCTCATCTCCTTCTGGTGCTGGTTTCTTCTTTGTGAAGAAGAAGAGTGGGGAACTGTATTGAAGTATTGAAGTAAGTTTCAATTACATTGTCTCATTCTTACCCGGTTACTAAGAATGTAAGGGCTGACGCTTTGTCATGACAATTTTCCTCCACTTCCAAGATGGAGTCGGTTCCGGTTCCTGTGATTCCTCCTGATCGTATTCTGGCTGTGTTTCGCACCAGTCTCACTTCTCCTTTGGGTGACAAAATTCTTGCCACTCATGTCCATGCTCCTCCTGAGAAAACTTGTGACCGCTATTTTGTCCCAGGACTCACCTGTCTATGGATTTCATTGTGGAGTTATCCAACTCCCAGGGCAACACAGTTATCCTTATGGTGGTTGACCGGTTATCGAAAATGTCCCATTGTATTCCACTTAAGGAGTTGCCCACTTCTTAGGAACTGGCTTCCATTTTTGCTCGGGAGATCTTTTGCTTACATAGGCTACCCAAGGTAATTGTCTTGGACAGGGGTAGTCAGTTTGTGTCCCGCTTCTGGCGAGCCTTTTGTGCACAGTTGGGAATTCAGCTTGCTTTCTCCTCTCCGTATCACCCGCAGTCTAATTGGGCCGCAGAACGAGCCAATCAGTCCTTGGAGCAATTCCTACATTGCTATATTTCTGACCCTCATAACAACTGGTCAGACCTCTTACCGTGGGTGGAGTTTGCTCACAATAGTACCTTAAATTCTGCTTCCCGATTGTCCCCGTTTATGGCGAACTATGGTTTCCAACCTTCATGTTGCCTGACTCGTTTATTGCGTAGAGTATTCCTGCATTAGAGGAACATCTCCATGGTCTTCGTTCCGCTTGGTCACAAGTCCAGGAGGCTTTGCGACATGCTAATGATAGGTACAGACTCCATGCTGACCGCAGACTCCTGCCTGCGCCTTCCTACCAGGTTGGGGACAGGGTCTGGCTGTAATCTCGCAACCTCCGACTTCGTGTTCCCTCTTTGAAGTTCGCACATTGGTTTGTTGGGCCCTTCCGCATTCTTCACAGGATTAACCCAGTGGCTTACGCGTTAGAACTTCCTTCTAATAAGCGTATCTCGAATGTATTTCATGTCTCCTTATTAAAACCTTTGGTCTGCAACCACTTTACCAGCTCGGTGCCTCATCCTCACCCTGTACAGGTTGAGAACCATGAGGAGTATGAAGTACAGTCCATTGTTGACTACCGTAGGTTCAGTGGGCACATACAGTTTCTGGTGCATTGAAAAGGGTACGGTCCGGAGGAACGCACTTGGGTCTCATCCTCAAATGTACATGCCTCTGTCCTCCTCCGTGATTTCCATAGACATTTTCCCTTCAAGCCTGGTGGTCCTCCGGGGGGGAGGGATCATTGAGAAGGGGGTACTGTCAGGGCTGGGATCAACCCCTCTGTCTCAAAGCTGGCCGCTCAGCTGTCGGCTAATTGCCAGCTCCTTTCTCTCCACAATGACTCACCTGTTGATGATATCCTGCTCATCAGTCCTGGCTACTTAAGCTGTCCAGGCAGATGATCTCTGCCTTCACTTTGGTCACATCTCTAGAGATACTCTCCTGTGTTCCTGTTAAAGACTTGCTTGGTTGACATTCCTTCTGGCTCCAGATCCTGCTTGCTGTTCTACCACGCTCATCTCTGGCTCCCTGACGTTTGGCTTGTCTGACTATCTGTTCCGGTTCCTGGAATCTGGCTATGTTTTGACTACATTTACTCTGTTTACCTTTTTATTATTATTTTTAAACAAGTGTGATTTAACTGTACTTCTGTCTCAGTCTGATTCATGGTTTTTGACATTTTGCCTTGGTGGACTCTTGGTCTTTTAAGTATCCTTCTTGCAAGGCCTACTACTGTTTGTCAGCTACCCACTCCTTTATTTCCCTCATAGACTTTAACTTTCTGTCTCGCACCCTGCTTCTGTCATTAGTAGATGTGCGTTTTAGCCCTAGAATTTTGTCCGTCCACTCTCCACACTGGGCACTCTTAGCCATAGGCCCATTTTCAGACACACCCATATGGTGCCTGAACCCCTTTTTACCTGATGGATCTGGAGGGGCTGACTCGGGAGTGGCAACGCTTTTTTAATCTCAATGCCACCACTGCCTCCCCTGGGGTAGTCTGGGAGACCTTTAAGTTACACACCCGTGCTGTGCTCTCCCCCAGGATTTCCCATTTGAAGTCCTCATCCAAACAAACTCTTAAAGGTGCTACTGCCCAACTACACTTACTGGAAGAGTCCTTTACTACAAGTCCCTCCCCAGCTCTAGCTATTAATTTGAAGATGCAGACACCTACTGTGGACCAATTACATCTTGAACAGGCTAAACACCAGCTCTTCTTTTTCATATAGATGAACATAGATAATAGCTGGAAAATTGTTAGCATACTTGGTTCACCACAATCTAAAACCCTGTAGTCTCCCTGTGTACATCAGGTGTACTAGTTACTGACCCTAGCCTGGTTGCAGCAGAATTCAGAACATTTTTTTTCCGCTTATACACTTCACAGGTGTCACATTCCGCTGAGTCCACTAAAACATACTGTACCTTCAATCATTAAATTTTCCCAGGGTTACCATAAACCAGGTTAAGATGCTTAAGGCCCCCTTGACCATAGATGAAGTATTGGGCCGTATCTCAAATAGCTATTGCAAAGGCTCCCGGCTCTGATGGTCTACCATTTTGAATTTAATGTCACCTATGCCGACTGGCAAGGACCTGAATTTTCCAGAGTCCCATCGTCCCATCTCCTTACTATAAGTGGATGTTAAGTTTCTGGCAAAGATACTGGCCTCTTGTTTAAACCAAGTCATTTTATCTTTAGTTCACTCTGCTCAAAAAGGCTTTATGCCCGGGAAAACATGGCTGTTAACATCAGATGGTTGTTTATGAATATCCAGGGCTCACATGCTTAAGTCAGCACTAGGGTGGTAGTGGCCCTTTCCCCCTGAACAAAGGTACCCATCAAAGGTGTCCTCTATCTCCATTACTGTATGCGCTTGCAGCGGAGCCCCTGGCAATATCCCTCAGGTCTCATGCCAATATCCATGGGCTTTGCTCCAGCCATCTGGTGAAAACTGCGGGTATGTACGCAGATGACACAATATTGTACGTGGAAAATTCAGAGACCTCCCTCGCTTCTGCTCTGCACACCATTAACCAATTAGGAGCCCACTCTGGCCTACATATTAATTGGGAAATTCTTATTAAAAAAAGCCCAAATTCTCCCCCTAGATCATTTCCCACCAACCTTTGGCCAGAGCAGTCTACCCCTTGCTAGAGTTGCCTCGCTACACTACCTGGGGGTGCAGGTTTCCCACTCTATCCAAGATTACATCCCGTTGAATGTCAAACCTCTATTTACCCTACTTAAACAAAAGACAAGTTTGGGCAAACCCCCCACTGGGCTTTATAGGGAGAATCAATTTGATCAAAATGGTCCTGTTACCTACTTTAAGACCATTGACTCTATCTTGAACACCTTTGTATGGGGTACTGACAGGCACAAATTGCCATGGCTGATCCTAAAAAATCCAACCACCCTAGGTGGAGCAGTCTTGCCAGACTTTAACTCATACTATATAGTGGCTTAATTATCCCACATTTACCACTTTGATAAACACAGATATGGGGAGATACCAAACCCTGCTATGTGGCCAGCCTATATTTCAGGGTGCTTGTGGTCTTGAATCACAGTTGATTTGGTCCAGTATCTTGTTTCACCACCAACGTATTTGGGAGTTTGCCTTAACCAGGCTTAGCAACCCCACATTTTACACTCATATCCCCTTATGGTTTAACCATTCCATGCCTGAATTACTCCATATTCCTGATCCTATCATATATCTACATCAGTTGTTTAATGTCACTGGGCCTAAAACCTTTACAGAATTGCAGGCCGACTTTGCTATTCCCAATTATGTGCTGTTCTGACACCCACAGCTTAGCCATGCAATAAAAACGCAATTCCCCAACTCCCTCCCAACACTCACATCATTACCATTGGTAGATATCTGGGCACAGATGGAGCCAAACTCATTTCAGCATTGCATAACACATTGCAGACCCCAAATGCTACTAAACGCTCATACTGTGTCAAAACTAAGCGGGAACATGACTTGGGAAACATTAAGGACCCGTCTAGAATACTAGATATTTATAGGGGGGTGTCCTCCAAACTATCTGATCATTTGACTCAACTATATTTATTACATGAGACTTACCTGACCCCAGTCCAGATATCCCACTTTAAGCCTTTGCATAGCCCATAGAGGGGCATATATGTGCCTCCCCTATGCGAGGCACAAGTAGGCACTTTCTATCACCTCATGTGGTTCTGTCCTATTGTACAAACGTACTGGTATCAAATTGTCTGCTTTCTGCATGATGACATTGAATCCCCTTTATCTCTGGATCCAAGATTGTGCCTGCTGGGTCTCTTGCCAGACCCTGATACTAATACATTTCAAACTTTATTTCAACTTGAAACATTATTTGTGGCCCACAAGCTGAAAAAACTGGATGCAGACAACCCCTCCTACAATTGAATCCTGGATATGCAAGGTGAACCTTACTCTTCCCTATAAGAAGCTTATTTACATTCATAGAGAGTGTCCCACTAAATATAATAAGGTATGGGACAGGTGGTTGGCAAAACCTGCTATGTGTGTTTAAGTTACTCCCCATTCTACGTCATTGGGTGTCCATGCTGGTTTTGTAAGACCCGCTAGTGTACCTTTCAGCTATGTAGTCATGTCAGGGTACTGTAATTATCTCCTGTATTTTTTGCTTTTGTTTCTTACTTTATTTACTTAAGATGACTCATCAACATGTTCAATTGGCTTCTGTGATATTATAATACAGATTTGTCTGTTACCTGTGTACATTGCACTTATTTAATTTTTTTGTCAATAAAGATGTTTTCTGGCAGTGGAAATCTGGATCACGCTGGGGTCTATGGTACCCAGGGATTTTTCTCAGAATGTGGGACAGTCCTGGGAAATCCAGGGACTGTTGGGAGGCATGTGATACATTTTTCACATTATTATAAAGAGAATACCACATCATGCCATGGCCATTGATATCATTTCAGCTCTTGGATATTTAAAATATTAGTTGGTAACCCTACCAGGAACGTTCAGGCAGTTTTTGTTATGGGGAAACATTCCTGTCGCTACATTGTACTTCAGCAAAATGGATGACAAAGGAAAAAAACAAATACATGTATTTTCTAAAAGGTAAAATGCATGGCAGGAAGATGGAAAAAATGACAGTTATTAAAGACACACAAGGGTTGATTTACTAAAAGTGGAGAATACAAAATCTGATGTAACTGTGCATAGTAGCCAATCAGCTTCGAATGTCAGCTTGTCCAATTAAGCTAATTGGTTTCTCTGCAAAATTGCACCAGATTTTGCACTCACCAGTTATAGTAAATCAACTCCACAGTGCTTTATGAAACAATTTAGAGGTTTATATCTACTTTAAGAAAACCTGTGCTAAAATTTGAGATGGACGTTGTTCTAAAAATTTGACATGTGCAGAACGGGAACATTTGTTTAGTTTTTGGATAGATTTGTTATGTTACTAATTTTGTTTTGTTATGGAGTTTGTTTAGTTTATTTAGTTTGGTTTTGGAATTTGTTTTTTTTTTTTATACATTTTTTTTGTTTCCTTTAAATTTGTTTCATTTATTCAATTTCTAATGAATTCCAACTTTTTAGAATGATTAGAATTCGGATTGGTCGATCTGAATTCTGTGTGAAGAAATAGCTGGTTGTTAAGCATCGGGTCGGGAAGCCGGCCGACCGCGCCCTTAGCAACCAAGAGCTGGCTTTCCCACTGACAGATGAATGTTAAAGAAAAGGATGCCCGGCAATATAAAAATGTTTTTAAAAAACAGCATAGTGTCCCCCCCCCAGTCCATACCAGGCCTTTTGGGTCTGGTATGGATTTTAAGGGGAACCCCACCCCAGAATAAAAAAAACTGCGTGGGGTCCCTCCAAAATCCATTCCAGACCCATATCTGAGCATGCAGACTGGCTGGTCAGGCAAGGAGGGGGATGAGCAATCGCCCCCCAACCCCTACCATGTTAATGGGGACAAGGGCCTCTTTCCGACAACTGTAGGCTGTGGTTGTCGGGGTCTGTGGGTGGGGTGTTTATCGGAATCTGGAAGCCCCCTTTAACAAGGGGGCCCCCAGATCCCGACCTCTCCATGTGAATGGGTATTGGGTACATCATTCATGACATCATGTGATGTCAGAAGGGGCAGTGCCACCGGGTGAGGTACCTGGGTGGCCCCACCCTTGCCTATAAAAGAGCTGTCAAACCCAAACAGAGTTCATATGTTGGGAGACCTTTTCCATTGTTTTCTATTTTTAGATCCGCTGGGCGGTGTGATTGACAGTGGATTACATCACGGGACATTATTTTTATTTTATTTTATGTTAATAAAGGATTTGACAAAAACTATCTCCTGTTTTTCTTACTTTTTGACACTTTTTTTGCTGAATGGGTCCAAGTACGGTGGGGTTGGTTTACTAAAGGTGAATATGCTATTTTGCAAGTGAAATTTCATGTTGCAAAGGAATTTCCTTTTAGCTTATGGAAAGTAGTGAAAAGCCACTTTGCAGAAAATAGCCAATCATGTTCAAGAATATTAATTAAAAAATGTACTGTATTTGTGCTTGCACGTGATTGGATGATAGAACACTAGTGCATCAAATACTGAAGTTACAGGCAGCCAGGAGACTGGCATTTCTCACTGGTTTCCTTTTAGATCTTTCCTTTTGGTGCACAAACCTTATTACTCCTTTTAGACTGAATGCTGGGCTATTCATGGAAAGTAACAACATCAAAAGAGTGTTGCTAGAAATAGCCTGCTTACTTCATTATTTTCTTATCATGACTCTTTACAAACAGACTGAAATGTATGTACATACGGAGTAAACCTAGCAACACATGGTCAATTAGAGCTATTTTATAAGTTTTCAGCTAAAAGGGCTAAGTTTTTTTTTTTCTTTGAAAAGAAAAAAAGTTACAGATTTTCAAAGAACAAAATACTTTAAAACGTAGGTGGTTCTGTAGCTCAGCACTTACATATATAAGTGGGTGTATAATTATATGATCTTTTAACAGTAGTTTGAGTTGTGCAGCAAAATACAAGGCACATTATGCAACATATGACTTTCTGATGTGTGCTGCATAATAAAAACTGATTTGTATGATGTCCAGAGACCTTCAAAATGTGGCATTTATTTTTACAAAATGTGGCACTAAAAAATGTGGCAATATGGCACTTATTTTGGCCAAATGTGGCATTTATTTTGGCCAAATGTGGCATTTATTTTTCAACTTTCCACCCCCCTTCCCATCTCAAAAGGGATATTAAATTATGCAACTTGAATCATATTAACTACTTTATTACTATTTACAGGTATTTACAACAATTTTAGTTTTAATTATAGTATAATTTTACGTGATCGACTATGCTCTCCATAGAAAAATTGAGGCGACGGTCACTGAGGATGTTCCAGGTGTGTATTTCATTGCGCGTATTTCAAGAGTTCTCAAAGAAAACTGAATAAAAACTTACAGATTTCGTGCACAACTTGCAGAATATCTTCCCACCTTCCACAGTGAAATTGCTGTCACCATTAATCCACTTCTTGAAAAGGGTAACGTTTAAACTAGCAACTTTAGGCATATTGAATTAGGAAAACACGAAAATGTAAAACACGAGCACTGACTTCAGTAATACACTTCAGCTTGGTATGTAGGACGTGGGAAAGGGAGCTAATATACTGTATATACGCGTTTCCCTACGGTCCTCCCCCTTGCTAATGGATTTTTACATACAGTGTACACAAAAATATACACTGTGGGACAATCCCCCCTCCCCCTTAGCAGCCAATCCACATACACATATACATCCCATAATAAGTTTATCTTAAGGCAGACAGAACAATGTGAGGTCATTAACATTTAACAATGAGACAGGCACAATCCACACTCCCTCCTAAGCACATGGAATACACTGTGTAAGGTGGTATTAAATCTTCATATTTCTATATGAAGACATTGCTGACAAATATTACTGTCCCACTTGAAGAATATTAGAATATTTTTATTTTTTCTTGGCCCAAATAAGGCAAAATATGGCACAAAATGTGGCATTTTCCCAAAAATCGGCGAAATATGGCATTTCACCGAAAAATGGGCAAAATGTGGCATTTTAGTATGGCGCCTTGGCAATGTGGCATTTGAAGGTCTCTGATGATGTCATAGTGAAGGCATATTTCAATTAGTCATTTTCTCAGCTAGATTTTCTTTAGTTTTTTCACTTCCTATCATGGTTTTCAAAAAAATGTGAGAGCTTGCAACAGACATTACAATCTTATTGCACAATTCCCTTTAGATTTACAACCTAGATTGTATAACACTTCATTTAATATATATTGTGAGTGACAGTCTATGAATCTCCGTCTGGGACCACCTTCCTCCTTGTGTCCATTGGTGTTCGTGACTCACAGGATACTGTCCGGCTTGACATCATCACATCACGAGAGATCCTCCCTATGCCTTTTTGACGCATTGCCATATGGTATGTGCATCCTACTGATTTGGTAAGGATACCTACCTTTTCCTATTGAATATCTACACGCCTTTTGGTGTTCACCCTTTGATTGGAAATTGAGAAGAAAGCCCCTTATTATTTGACATCTCACATGTGGACTTTCAGGGATTAGAAGTTCATTTTGCTGTTTCATATTTCACATATGGACATATATATGTTATAAATATATATATAAACTGCGCTAAACAAAGGTTATGTGTGTTGAGGTGGATAAATATTGTGATCTATCACACAAAACAAAAAAGTAAAAATTTGTCAAAATATACAAATCAAAAATGAATAAAGTCCAAATTTCCCACGTGGTAGGTATTCAGTATAAATGTGAAATGCTGATCCAAATGAGCTATGATTGCTCTTACCAGATCTCCAAAGAAATGTGCGGATGGCAAAAAAACCCTTGCCGGGGCCTCTGGGGTGTTAGACCAATCAGCACCGTCCGTGGTTAGATCAAAATCCCCTCAATGGATACAGGATAAAAGCAAACACAAGAAAAAAAGAAGACTGGCCATAGTGTAGTATATTAAATACTGGACATGGACATACGAACATACCAATCACCCAGGTGTGCACATATAAACAACCAAAAAAAACAGGGGGGGAGGGAAGTGAAAAACCCCACCACCGTGGCTGTAGATTGTGCTTACCGACTCACGGTGATACACAGGCTTTTAATAGGATGGGAGCTGACATATAGCTGGCAAGAAGCACCTTGATAAGTCCTCATTACACGAAGTCCACAACGTCAGTATACCACCCAGAATAGAATAATAAACTCTCCATGGTGAAGTACGTTTTAAAAGAAAATTTAATAAACAAAGTATTGCACTTACATATTAAAAGCACTTAATATCGCATCAGTAAATATCGCCGGCCGGCATACAAGCATGGAAGCGAAGCTCGTCCTACTTCCTGGTCTCGTGGTAGCGTCGCTGCGTGCGTACCCAGACGCGTTTCGTCATCAAAAGGACGTTCTCAATGGGGACGAGCAGCGCAGTGAGCCACCACCATTAAATAGACATCCAAGCCTCGTTCTGAGTTGCGAGCGCGAGGACGCCATCTTAAATATGGGAAAAAAACTAAAATATCCCTAAAAGCGTGTGCTTAGCTGAGATGTTCACAATATCAACAAAAACATGTTAAACCCTCATAAAGGGTATGGGCAAATGTCCTAACCATTTAGGAAACAAGAAAAAAAAAAAACGCACCCTAACTAAGGGTACGTGAAAGGTCACCAACGTGCCCAAAAATAATAACAATTCAAGAATATGAAAATGTATTAACATAGGATGATAAACAAAGATTAAATTGATAAAATAATAAAAGGATAAATAAAAAATTAGATAATGTTTACTGATGCGATATTAAGTGCTTTTAATATGTAAGTGCAATACTTTGTTTATTAAATTTTCTTTTAAAACGTACTTCACCATGGAGAGTTTATTATTCTATTCTGGGTGGTATACTGACGTTGTGGACTTCGTGTAATGAGGACTTATCAAGGTGCTTCTTGCCAGCTATATGTCAGCTCCCATCCTATTAAAAGCCTGTGTATCACCGTGAGTCGGTAAGCACAATCTACAGCCACGGTGGTGGGGTTTTTCACTTCCCTCCCCCCCTGTTTTTTTTGGTTGTTTATATGTGCACACCTGGGTGATTGGTATGTTCGTATGTCCATGTCCAGTATTTAATATACTACACTATGGCCAGTCTTCTTTTTTTCTTGTGTTTGCTTTTATCCTGTATCCATTGAGGGGATTTTGATCTAACCACGGACGGTGCTGATTGGTCTAACACCCCAGAGGCCCCGGCAAGGGTTTTTTTGCCATCCGCACATTTCTTTGGAGATCTGGTAAGAGCAATCATAGCTCATTTGGATCAGCATTTCACATTTATACTGAATACCTACCACGTGGGAAATTTGGACTTTATTCATTTTTGATTTGTATATTTTGACAAATTTTTACTTTTTTGTTTTGTGTGATAGATCACAATATTTATCCACCTCAACACACATAACCTTTGTTTAGCGCAGTTTATATATATATTTTTTTCTGCTTTTGGTGTTGTCGCACTGTTTACTGCTGCTTATCCTTTTGTGCTTCTAGCGCGGAACTTTTTTTGCTTACATATATATATGTTATATGTTTTCATTTCACTTTTTCACTTTTGCACTCGAAGGTGTGCTTGACTTACATTTATATATCCACATATTGTATATTTGATATTTTTAGCGCTGCACTTATTTCTATTATTTAATATATATCCAATCAAACGAACCAATCAATTGGCTTAATAGTTGTCAACTTAAAAGAAGATTTTTTTTGTGCTAAATTAAGTACAATTTTTTTTATGTTAAAGTAGTGAAAGCCAAAACTTTCTTATTTCATTTTGAAAAGAGTGAAAGAGGATTATAAACATTTTAAAAACCTTTTAACATTTGTGGCATCCCCACTGGGGAGATTTTCATTCACTTATTATTTCATAGCCTAAGCAGGAAGTGGGAGGTAAGCTCTCCAAAGCGAGACGATTGGAAGGGTTTTTCTCTATTCTAATATTGGTGACAAATCCTTTACTTTCACTCTCAGTGATAATGGTCACATGGACAAATAGAAAGGGTGAATTTCCCTTACAGGGACACAGACAGCAATAAAAACCTAAGAGATGTTCCAATCCCTCTCCATTCCATCCAAAACTTATAATAACATTTTGGGTTTTGGATATATACTTTAGGCGTAATACTCAATATAATATATATATATATATATATATATATATATATATATATATATATATACATACATACATATATATACTGTATATATATATATATATATATATACATATACATATATATATACATATACATATATATATATATATATATATATATATATATATATATATATATATAAAAGCCTCTATGTTATGCCTTGGTTCAACATCTTCAAATGTTCTTTTAATTATTACTAGTATAATTATGTGATATCTAGTTTTATTTTGGCTTCCTATAATTCCATACACCCTAGAAATTTAAGCCGAGAGTGAAAGTTCCAGCCCAATGACTTCTGTTGCATTGCATACTACATTTTGTAGAGTACTTACTGCAAAGTGGTTGCTCATTCATAGTCCTGTGAGTAAAGAGGGAGAAGTGACATAGAAAGCCATACAGCTGCAGGCAATAATTAGTGAATAGTCAGTCACAAAACTGATGCCATGGAAGTACATAAGATTTGGAAGGGTAAATATCTCACATACATGTCATAGCTGGAATTCAGCATTCAATGTTGTTTCTATATGAGGTTAAAAAGCCCTCTTCCAGTACTGCTATAATGAAGTTAGCCCAAAAAGGTAAAATGGACCGAGTGGCTATGTGACTAAAGGCAGTCAACTGACGGGTAGTCATGGGTGAGATGGTAGGGAGTGTCCACAGCAATAGGTTAATGCTGGGAGGTCATCCCAGAAAGGTCAGCTATGTAAAGAAATGAATCCTCTCACACAACCTAATTTGATCACCTAAATAGGATGGAATGCTTTCACTTAAAGTACAATCTGAGGGGCTAAGTTTTATCCACCTTTGACTGATCTGGCCAGCTTGCCTAATCATCTGCATATTATAGCCTGTCTTATTGTATTTCAGATCTAACCAGATAGCTAGCAAAACACATGTTGTGTCAACAGAAGCAAGGACTAAAATTGTTGCTTAGTTGTTTTCCTTATTTAAAACATTAAAATATTAAAATATTTAAAATATTAAAAGATTGCAATTAGAAGCAATTCATAATTTGATCACATGAGGATAATTTATTATACAATGCAGTTTCCATCTTCTTTTCCTTTGTCATTGCCGTAGCAAAATGTGACTTTTTAGCTGATAGGTAAATTTAGTTAATGATGTATTCAGTGGCTCATTCATTGATTAATTAACCTGTAGGTCAAATAACTTTGCAAATTTGGAAAGTAACCTCAGGAGAATGGGAATACTAATTAGTGCTTTTTTACAGTTATCAATATGTCAACTGCATATTATGAAGATTTATTTTTCTAAGACTCTATCTGTAAATGGTGATTGTAGGAATGCAGGAAACATGGACACTCACAATAGGCAGGCACATCTTTATAAAGCAGTCATCTCATCAAATGACGGCTGGGCGGTGTGGCTCTCATTCTGGGTGGACGTTGTGTGACAGCCTCCCAGAACGACCGCTCTAGCAAGCCCCCGTGTTGCTAGGACATGGCGTGACCCCGATCTGTGTAAAGAACCGCGGTTCTTTAACCATGTGTTCAGCTGTGTCCAATCATAGCCTGTCACATGTAAACATAGAGATGCAGGTAATCCGCACTCCTCGCCTCACACTGACAGAGTGTGAGGAGAGGAGAGCCGATCAGCGGCATCTCCTCACAGGGGAGAGCAAGATATGTAATCGGGGCACTGATCATCAGTGCCCTGATTACAATTAGTGCCCACTAGGGCAAGTAATGTTTGCCCACCACTGCCAGCAATCAGTGCCAACTAGTGCCCACAACTGCCACCAATCTGTGTCCACAAGTGCCAGCAATCAGTGGCCATTAGTGATGCTAGTCAGTGCTGGCTATCAGTGCTGCCCATCAATGCCCACCACTGCTGCCCATCAGTGTTCATCACTGCTGCCCACCAATGCCACCCATCAATGCCCATCAGTGCCGCCTATCTGTGCCCACCAATGCTGCTTATCTGTGCCCAGTGCCCACCAGTGCCACCCATCAGTGCCGTCTATCAGTGCTCATCAGTGCCACATAACAGTGCCACCTATCAGTGCCCATAAGTGCGGCATATTCGTGCCTCCTCATCAGTGGCACCTAATCAGTGCCCATAAGTGCCACCTCATCAGTGCCCATCAGTGCAGCCTATCAGTACCCATCAGTGCTGCCTAATCAGCAACCATCAGTGAAGGAGAAAAACTACCTATTTACAAAATTTACTGACAGAAAATAAGAAAAATTTTTTTCAAAATGTTTGGTCTTTTTTTTCGGAAAAAAAAAAGCCAGGAGTGATTAAATACCACCAAAAGAAAGTTCTATTTGTGTGAAGAAAATTATAACAATTTCACATGGTTACAGTGTAGCATGTCTGCGCAATTGTGATTCAAAGTGTGACAGCGCTGAAAGCTGAAAAATGGCCTGGGCAGGAAAGGGGTGTAAGTGCACTGTATTGAGGTGGTTAATCCTAAAATATTCAATGCGATATATATCCAGTAGGATATTTTTTTCCCATTAAATATAAATGTAATATTAAAGGAGAGGCATACAATATTTATCTAATTCAAAATAAAACAATTTCCATGGTTTTTGATGAAAATGTTCTGACGCTAGTAGGAAAACAAATTCAGTTATAAATTAAAGTCCAAAACATGTGGTATAGTCCTATAATTGGCTCATCCTAGGACAGCCAAAAAAGTCCACAAATTGAGAGCTAGCCTTGAAGGGGGGAGTGGAAACTGCCCCCAGAACATGTAAAGAGAGAAGAGAGAAACAGGTGCCTCTAAATGTAGACTGTAACAAGATTTAATAAAAGGCATGTGTCAGTACAACTCACATGAATGAAGATAAAAACAGGCATTTCACAATAGTCCAAGTAACGTCAGCGGGTGTAGGGGCTTCATAAGCCTACGCTGTATTGGTCTGCCACTTGCAGAGGCTGTTCTGGCCAGCAGATAGATGGAAAGGAGGAAGAGCTCAAGGTGAGGGCTGGAACTCACGCTGGAATGCAGCGTCGACTCGGATGATGTTACTAAGCCGCGATGTGTTTCGGAGCATGCGCAGTTGGGGAGAACCCAGAGTGGCTGTGCACTCTTTTCTCAAGCACTTTTCGCATCCGAAACATGTTGCGGCTAAGTGATGTCATCAAGGTGGACATTGCATTCCAGTGTGAGTTCCAGCCCTCTCCATGAGCTTTTCCTCCTTTTCATCTATCTGCCGGCCGGAACAGCCTCTGCAAGTGGGGGACCAATACAGCGCGGGCTTATGAAGCCCCTACACTGACTGACGTTGCTTGGACTATTGTGAAATGCCTGCTTTTATCTTCGTTCATGTGAGTTGTACTGACACATGCCTTTAATTAAATCTTGTTACAGTCTACATTTAGAGGCACCCGATTCTCTCTTCTCTCATGGTTTTTGATGAGAGCCATAGCATTATCAATAAAGAAGCCAAAATTGCGAATCTACTGAAGGAAGACAAGGAAGACAAATTTGTACACATGAAACCTCTTTATTATTTCCAGGACAACAGGTCAAACTTAAAAAGCCAGGAAAAATAATTGGGGACATCTTTGAAGGAAGGTTTCCTATTTGCTGAGCAAAATAAAACATACTGCAGATGGTGAAAACAAAAGTCGTTTTGTAATTCAATATTATTAAAAATTACTGTGCTGACTTCCTGAATTAGTTAAAGGGGAAATAAAGTCTACAAATACTCAGCCTTGCTCTCTCACCTGCACAGACATCTTCTCCTTGTCGTCTTACAAATGCGGGGTGTTAAGCCGACTTGATTGGCCAAGGGAGGGGGGGCGGAAGTCCCACGGATGTGAACAGGAGTTCATTCCAGCACCAAGATGTGCCAAGAATGTACTCAGAGCTGCACATCTAAAGAACATGTCTTCTCTGCAATACTGTCAGCGTTTTTTTTTCAGCTTTAGAAATGTCACTTCCTTTCAATACAGCAGCCTGAAGGTGTTCTGTACACTCTGTACAGGATTTCCCAGAAACCTAATATCCTGCTTGGGTGAATGACTCACTGCCAATCACAGAAGCAGGATATTACAGTTATCCACTACAATAAGTATCATAACTGTGTATCAAACAATACTTTCATTTCTGGTGATACACTTTGTAGGGCTCATCCTTACTAAAAAAAGATACAGATGCTGCAGCTTTATTTATTACAACACAGAGTTTGCTTAGGTGAATATAATGAAGGCTGGCCCTCCAATTAAGACAAATAACAGCTTCTTCACATGAAAAATACGAATCTGCAAAAAACTTTGCTAAAACCCATGATTAACATTGTTAACTTGTAGATGGTTACCGTTTGCTTTTCTTATAGAGAGTTTATTTCTGACTTTTTCAGACAGGTGGTAATGCTTTTCACCTCCTGAAAAGGAATTTGCAATGGAATACTGTCACCTATTTTTTATGTATTTTTTAACTTTTTTTGCAATTGCTGAATGGCAGTTTTAAATTGCAGTACCACACTGCAGCTGGGAGCCAGACATTTGGCTCACAGTTGCAATTTTGCCCCATTGATCTCAAAAGGTATGTTTGATAAGCTATCTGTCAAAATCTGCAGCCCGAGTTAAAACTGCATGAAGCAACGTTTTGCAACCATGGCATGTGTACAGTCCTGTCAGGTTGTAATGTTAGAATTTGGGGGGACAGCAAGGAGGATGTAAAACTGCAGCTTAGCCATCTGTTTTTACCGCCAATGCCCTCCTGAGTGAATGAGAACTAAGATATTTAGATTTCTGCTCCCAATGAGGTCATTGGGTCCCAGGCAAACTTGCAAAAAGCATTTACAGTTCTGTTCAACAAATCAGAAAATTGAATAGATATTTCCAACCTAAACGAGAAGAAGACTACTCTTAGTACTCATTTTCTTTATCTGGGGTTATGTGTGGCAACCTATAAAGTCAGTTTTTTTTACTTTTTCTCTTCTGGTTTTGGTACACCTTGGATATGGTGCCACGTTAACAATTTTTGCTTCATTTTGTTTTACATATTTCCAACCTACTGTATTAAGAAAACTACTCTTCAAAATATATAGTTTAGCCTTAACTTTTAGCCAGCGGCCATATACACTGTCAGGAGATTTAAAGATGACTTTAGAGTTGTACTGTAAGAATCACTTGTATGATTGTCAAAAGGAAGAAAAGAGCTCTGTCAGGTATTCTTCAGAGGTCTCTTACACTTGTCTGGAGTGACAGTTTGCCTAAAGCATGAGAAAATCACAGATGAGTGGAGCAACACATGTACTAAGAAAGTAAGTGAGTAATCATGTGGTGCTATATTCAATAAACTATTGGAATCCAAAGAAATTAGACAGAACGGATAGTTTTTTTATAACTAGCAGTGGCAGACGCTTATGCAGGGCGCAGGGGTGCCGTCCCCCCACCAATTCAATGCACCAAGCCCCTAATCTACATGCAGGGCACCGGACCTATGGATTCCGATGTTTTTTTTGTTTTTTTTTAAACACATAATTAGAGCCTGAGAGGTGGGGGGTGGTTGGCTGGCTGGCTGGGGGGCCATGGGCCACCCCCCCACCAAGAAAATTGAGCACCAGTTGCCACCGATAACTAGAGAAGACTTGAAGAACAAAACTAACTTCCTCCTCCCCTATAAAACAATAAAAATAAAAATATTAGCCCTGCATAATTTAAAATAAAAAAGCAGCTCCTGTTGAAATACCACCTCTCTGGTACTGTCCCCCACAGACTCACCACTCTGTGGCCCCATGTCACTCCTTCTCTGTGGCCAGCATCATTCATCCTACTTCCTGTAAGCTCAGGGCATTATGGTGACTTCTTGTGGGGGCAAGTCATCAATCTGCCCTGGGTGCAAATGTAAATGCTGCACCCTTTATCTTAATTTCATGCATACTGTATAACGTGGGAACTTGATAGGCTCACTTGAAAGCTGTGTTTACCCTGGCTAGCTGCATATGCTTTGACGGTTCCTTTGTGGGATGAGGCAACTGTAGCTGAATTGATAAATGGATGATTACACTTTCCAAGGTGCATATTAACCACCTGACCGGGGTCAAAATCTTCTGGCAAGCCTCCCTATTTGTCTCACTAGGGTGACGTGATCCTTGATTTCTTTCCCTTGGACAACTTCTACTTCTTTCCACTGGAGACACCTCTACATTTTTATGAACCTTTCCTTTTGCCTGTTTGGAGTCCTTTATGTCTATCCTCATTCGCTACATTTGCTTTTGGAAATTACAAAATATAGGCACATCCTGAATAATTAATTTTTTTTCTGCATTAGCACTTTATTGGTTATAACCATATCTATTTTTTTATTCATTTTATTGAATATTTATTTATGCACAGGCATTTTGTAGGTATTTTCTTTCTGATTACTTGTTTGCTAACTTTGCACATACCAATATTGGTTGGTTTAGCTTTCATATGACACATTTGCGCTGCATAATTTTTTTCTCTAAAATGCTGTAGAGAACTATGTCATGTTCCACCACTGAGAGAAAATGAAGGGGACTCATGATTTCAAGTGAACAGACATTAAAAAAAGGTTATATGAACACAAAATATTAAAGAAACACAGGTGGTAGATGCATCAAGGTAGGAAAGGGGATTACAAGAAACAGGGGAGGAGGCTTAGCATGGACTTAGGCCAAAAGTTTGAATGCCATTTGTAGGTTACTGCATTTGGCATGTCATCTTTGCAATGAATTTTTAATAACCCAATAGGACATTCTTCTTCAAGTTTATCTCACTGGATTAACAATGACAACCTTAGATGATCTGGTTTATATCAAGGGAAAGGAAGTGTACAAAAAGCTGCACCCTTACCCACCTCTGTATTGTTTTCCATGTTCTGCAGGACCATTGGGGCAATGTACATTTCCTTTTTTCACCACAGGCGGGTACTATAAAGTAGGATTACTAGAGGCTCACTTGCTATAACCCCAGCTGTGTGCACTGGATGAGAACTGGAAAACTTCAAAAGCCTTCCTACAAATTCACAGAAATACACAGAAAACTTGGTGACAAACTATGGTGAAATGTATTCAGCATTCTGTTCTTAACATTGATATTATGCTTTGGCCTTGTGCTTATTACATAAAACCGTGAACAGTATCTTGCTTATGTTTTCCATCTCAACTTCTTTTACTAAATCAGATGTTTCTGTCTGGCTCTGCAATTAAGTTACTGCTAAATGTACTGAAGCGTTTTCCTAATCATGCCAAAGGTTTTTCTGCCACTAAAGCCTTAGGGTAGAGAGGTAAAGTCAAATCCAATTTGACTTTAATGTATTTAATTACTTAATTCTAGAAATGATGCATTTGGGGGATAAAGCTAGGGAGATATGTATTACTGTGGAAAATTTATTTCAGAACCTCTGGCAAGGCTGACAGATATCAGTTTATTAAAGCCACACTTTTAAGAGCGATAAGCAGTTATTTTCTGACTTCTAATGCAACTTTTAAAGTTTTTTGCTTTACTTTTAAACATTTTTAGTTCATTTTTTCTCAATGATATGCAAAAGGAATGCACGTGCAACATGGTGTATTGGTTATACAATCTGGAGCTGATTTTTAAAATTCACAGAGGGACAAAAATGGCAGCCAACAATGAATAAACTGGCGAGGTGACACTTTTACATTTTTAGCTATGATTGTAAGTAGATTGCACAGCAATCTGGATGTGTTTCCCAATCATGTCACCCAATCATGTGTAAGCAAAAATGCTTTTTTTTTTTCCTTGCATGTGATTGGGTATTTATTGCAAAGTGAAATTTCCCTACATTAACTAAGGTTTAAGGGAAATTATTATGCAAAGTGCAAATTTCCTTGCAAAGTAAACATCCTTTTTGCCTTTAGTAAATCAACCCCAATGTATTTTATTTATTACTGTTTTGTAAAAGTCTTTGACAGATTGTTGTGCTCTGAAATTCTCTCTGTGAAATTGTTTACCAAACTCTGTGAGTAGGCTCTGGAATCCGGAATGTGTATCAGAGGTGCAACTGGGGTTTACTCTGCCTGTTTGATAACTGGTCCATCCATGAAGAGTTTGTCATCAGTGGGCTGGACCAAGCTTTAATAAATATCCTGATTAACGTTCTGGAAGATTGCCTGAGTTTTTTCCGACAGCCTGGAGCTTGTGCCTGGGGTGTGGGACAGGAGCCTGGGGACACTGGAGTGTACACAAGAACCCCCACTCATCTTAGAGCTTCAGAACTGGTAAATAGCATATTAAACCTCTGTTTTAGGGAAAGTTACTTAGACTTGCTGTGTGCATGTGAATTTTGAGCTTCAACAATGACATGCATTGGGTATTCCACCTTCTTCTCCTGAGTTTGGCAAAAAAATCCTTAAAATGCATCAATGAGCTAGACTGTATTTATAAGGAACTAAGCGTAATTAACTGGGGATAAGGTCTTCTCAATCCTCAGTCCCGCTTGCACTGCCATAAAAATGTATCAGAAAAGTCCATTATCTACCACTTATGCTGATGCGCAGACTCCTGGTTAACCCTGGTGCAAAATTAGTTAGTAGCCAGGAAGAAAAACATTACCAACCCTTGTAACAATAGGGCTAACTCATGGAAAAGTAACAAAGCAGAATATTCTAGTAAGCTTATTTTGATATTTTCATAGTGATTTCATATGATTATGCATGCTTTAAAATGAAAACGTCAGGTAATTATGTGTAGTACCAATATAATAGGTTGTACTTGTTAAAATAAATTGTATCTCCTTGGAAATCTGATGATTAAAAGGAAATAATGTCCTAGCTGCTTACATGTTACAGTTCAGTGTCTCAGAGTGGAGCCAGAACGTTTAATCTGTATACTTGTTCTGAATTTAGGATGAGCTGAAGCCGTTGAATTAGCTTGACAGCAAGAGAACTAGCAGAAGGGCAGCCATGGGAGTCTCACTACAGGTTTCCTTTAATGGGATCTAAAAGTTATGGACAGTTGAAGACACAAAAATTAAATAAATGGGAAAATATTTTCTATTAATACCATGTGGGAAAGATTTTTTTTAGGCAGGTAAAATCTTGTAGGCACAAAGTCTTTATTGCTCATACTGTATATCTTTTACCCAGCTAAATATTGCATTTTCTATAAAATCAGTACAGTCACAAAAACATGCCCAGCTTGTTTTTGCCCTAAAGCCTAGTACAAACAGGTTTTCTTCTTTTTTTTTTCCGTTCAACCGAACGGGCTGAACAAAAAAGAATGCAGAGCTTGCAAGGAGCTCTCTGTACTAACTATGCAATGTTAGTACAGCCATCTCCCATCTGAACTATTGTGTTCTGACAAGGGGACTGCCAAGCACTGATCGGCTGCTGGTTTTCCAACAGAAGCAAGACGTTAGGCCGGGTCTTTTAGAATTAACATTTACTGGTCTCCCTCCTCTTGACCCAGCAGCATCTGCCATGAGGGTGACAACAGAAAGTGAGAGGAAATATTTCTCTTGGATCAAGTATGGAGCCTGCTTGATGTGTCTGTTGAAGTTTGCTAACAAGAGTAATGAGGCGTACACGCGGTCGGACTTTTCAGCTACAAAAGTCCGACAGCCCGTCCGACAAACTTCGGACGGACTTTTGGCGGACTTGTGGCGGACTTTCTAACGAACGGACTTGCCTACATATGATCACACAAAAGTCCGACGGATTCGTACGTGATGACGTACACCGGACTAAAATAAGGAAGTTGATAGCCAGTAGCCAATAGCTACCCTAGCGTGGGTTTTTGTCCGTTAGACTAGCATACAGACGAGCGGATTTCTGGGTCCGGTGGACTTACGACGTAAAGATTTGAAGCAAGTTCCAAATCTAAAGTCAGTCAAATTTGCGACTGGAAAAGTCCGCTGAAAGTCCGAGGAAGCCCACACACGATTGGATTGTCCGCCGGATTTGGTCCGTCGGCTTCCGTCGGACTTTTGTAGCTGAAAAGTCCGACCGTGTGTACGCCCCATAACTCGCCCATGAATTTATATATATATTTATATATACAGTCATGGCCAAAAATATTGTCACCCCTTAGTTTCTGTCAGACAATGCATCACTTCACCTAGAAAATTGTTGCAATTACAAATGTTTAGGCATTCTCATGTTTATTTTTTTTTGTTTGCATTGGTATGACACAAAAAAGTGGAGAAACAAAAAGCCAAATATGACACATTCCACACAAAACTCCAAAAATGGACTGGACAAAATTATTTGCACCCTCAATTTAATATTTAGTAGCACACCCTTTGGAAACAATTACTAAAAACAATCACTTTCTCTAACCATCAATGAGTTTCGTACATCTCTCTACTGCAATTTTGGACCACTCTTCTTTCGCCAACTGCTCCAGGTCTCTCAGAATGGAAGGGTTCCTTTTCCCAACTACTGATTTGAGATCTCTCCACAGGTGCTCTATGGGTTTTATATTTGGACTCATTGCTGGCCAATTCAGTACTATCTAACGCTTTGTCTTAAACCATTTCTGTGTGCTATTTGATGTATGCTTTGGGTCATTGTCTTGCTGTAAGACCCTTGAACTCTGACAGAGACCCAACTTTCTGACACTGGGCCCTATATTACAACCCATAATTCTTTGGCAGTCTTCAGATTTCATAATGCCATGGACACAGTCAAGACATCCAGTGCCTGAAGCAGCAAAGCAACCACAAAACATCAGTGAACTCCACCATGTTTGACTGTAGGGACTGTATTCTTTTCTTTAAAGGCCCCAGTTCTTCAAAACAGTAAAATGATGGGCTTTACCAAAAAGCTGTAATTTGTTTTGTCTGTTCACAGCACATTCTCCCAAAAGGATTTTGGCTTCTTCAGGTAAGTTTTGGCAAACTCCAATCTGGCTTTTTTATGTTTCTGTGTGGGGTCCTCCTGGATCTCCTACCATAGGGTTCCTTTTCATTCAGGAGGTGATGTTTAGTGCGAGCTGACAAAGTTGTACCCTGTGCCTGAAGATCAGCTTGAATGTGTCTGAAAGTCGATCAAGGTTCTTTAGCCACCATTCAAATAATTCTTTGTTGCAATCTTTGATCATTTTTTTCTCTTTTGCCCACATCCGAGGAGATTAGCTACAGTGCCATGGGCTGTAAACCTCTTGACAATGTTGTGCACAGTAGACACAGAAACATTAGGCCCACGTCCAATCACTGTCCAAATATTGCCTCCTCAACCTCTGCAACATCTCCAAAATATGCTCCTTTCTAACCAATGAAACAACAAAGCTCTTAATTCACTCCCTGGTCATCTCTCGCCTTGACTACTGCAACTCCCTTCTCATTTGGCTTACCTACTTAGTCTATTCCAATTCAATCCATCATGAATGCTGCTGCCAGACTCATCCACCATACCAATCGCTCTGTGTCTGCTACTCCTCTCTGTCAATCCCTCCACTGCCTTCCGCTCACCCAACAAATTAAATTCAAAATACTAACAACTACTTATAAAGCCATCCACAACTTAGCCCCCAGCTACATCACTAGCCTAGTCTCTAAATACCAACCTATTCATTTTCTTCATTCCTCTCATACCTCCTGCTCTCTAGTTCCCTCATCACCTCCTCCCATGCTCACCTCCAGGACTTTTCCAGATCCACTCCAATTCTATGGAACGCCTTACCCCAATCTGTTCGATTATCTCCTACTCTATTAGCTTTTAGACGGTCCCTGAAAACCCTTCTCTTCAGACAAGCCTACCCTACCCACACCTAACAATTGTATTTTCATTTTCTCCATCAGTTCATCTCCCACTGTTATTACCTTTTGTTCCACTTGACCCTAGATTGTAAGCTCTAACAAACAGGGCCCTCCAATCCCCCCTGTATTGATTTGTATTGTAAGTGTACTTTCTGCCCCCATGTTGTAAAGTGCTGCGCAAACTGTTGGTGCTATATAAATCCTGTATAATAACAATAGTAATTAGGATCTCTGGAGATGCACTTGTAACCTTGAGATTGTCCATGCTTCTTCACAATTTTTGTTCTCAAATCCTCAGAAAATTCTTTGCTGCTCTTTCTCTTCTCCATACTCCGTGTGGCACACAGAGAAACACAGCGGAAATGTTTTCACCATTCAATTTTTCATCATTTTAACTGGTTGCCCCTGTGATTCCTATATTGTCAGCACCTGTTAGTTGATACAGGTGAGTATAATTATAAATTACAGGAGCATCACAAACGTGGAATGCAATTATTCCTTACAATTTTGAGAAGGTGCAAATAATTTTGTCCAGTCCATTTTTGGAGCTGTACGTGGAATGTGTCAGATTTGCCTTTTTGTTTCTCCACCCCTTTGTGTTATACCAATACGAACAAAAGAAATAAACATGACAATGTCTAAACATTTGTAATTGCAACAATTTTCTGGGCAAAGTGGTGCACATCTGACAGAAATGCAGGGGCGCCAATATTTTTGGCCATGACTGTGTATAAATATATATATATATTATATATATACAAAAAAGGGATGAGTCACTGGTACTCTTGTTCCATTATTTTAATATTTCTCTTTTCAACACCGAACAGCAGAATGTTTTGGGCATCTGCTTTTTTTTTACAAGGGTCCTGAATAATGAACATCAATTGCCATTTCTGTATTATTTCTGTATCAAATTGTTATGTATACATTTTGTTGATAACTGGTTACTTAGTTACAGTGAGACCATTGTGTTTCCATTTTCCTGTGACTCAAATCCTTGTACTAGCGATAAGAGTTCACCGCTCTAAGATAATCACCTCTCCCAATATCAGCTTTCTCCACAAAGGGCTGGGTGCTGACTCTGGTTGCAACAGGAACATGAAAACAAAACGCTGGATAGCCACTCTCCAAATGTACACTTTTTATTTCATAAAAACAGAATCCAAATACATCCACAGATAAGTACAGACCAACACACACCGCTAACGTGTTTCACATCAATCACGATGCTATGAGTAAGCGATTGCCATTCGGGGAACACCCAAATTTGCAGGGTGTTTGGCGGGCATTCAACCTGCAGGATGTCCTGCAGTGCATTCTGTGCCATGATTGGGCAAAGCTTTGCCCAATCAGGGTGCAATAAAATCTGGCTGGTAAGGAGCGGGGCCAGGAAGCCGGCCGCGGCGTCTTTACAACCGATGAGTCATCAGCTGTCAATGGGCTTCCCCGCAGACAGCTGAATAAAAAAAAAATTTGCTTGTAAAAATAGTAAAAAGAAAATAATGGCGTGGATAGTAAAAAGAAAATAATGGCGTGGGGGTTCCCCTCAATCCATACCAGACCTGGTATGAATTTTAAGAGGAACCCTATAAAAGGGGTGAGTAAATAATACCCCTACCCATTGACCGAAAAAGTGTCAAAAAGTAATAAAAACACAGACAGTTTTTAACAATTCCTTTTTTAAAAAATAAAACAAAAAACAGTGTCCCCCCCCCATGTAAATTCATCGTCAATACGACGCCAGCTACACCACCGACCCGCTCGCCGCACCACCATGATGGCAAACCACGGAAAGGCTGGCTTGCCCTTTGACAGTTCTTATACAGGTAAGGGCTCATTCACATAGGGGGTGTGGGATCTGGGGGCCCCTTGTTAAGATTCCAATAAGCCCCCTGCCCGCAGACCCCCACAATCACAGCCCAGTGTTGTGGGGAAGAGACCCTTGTCCCCATCAACATGGTGACAAGGTGTTTTGGGGTGGAGTGGCAGAGCCCCCCCTTCCCCAAAGCACCCCCCCATGTTGAGGGCATGTGGCCTAGTATTGTTCGGAGGGAGGGCACTCGCTTCTCCTCCCCTTTCCTGACCTGCCAGGCTGCATGCTTGGATAAGGGTCTGGTATGGATTTTGGGGGGACCCCACGCCATTATTTCTTTATTTCTTTTAAAGGGATAGTTCACCTTTACCACAAAACTGCCTATGCAGGTAGTGGGAATCTGTAGATAAAAACAAACTGCAGCTCTGACTAAAGTTGAATAAAGCCCTTTTTATAGGTGTAGGCCATTTACATTAAACCTATTATACCTTATGAAGCCTAAGTGGAATACTCCCAGGAGCTGAGCTCAGCATTAGGGAGCGCATTCCTGTGATGGTGGATGTGAGCAGTGATGACTAGGCCTCACTTGACAAAGTCCTGGGAGTACTTAGCAACGTCCTGGGAGTGTTCCACTCAGGCTTCATAAGGTATGTAAATGTCCTACAACCATAGGAAGGGCTTTATTCAACTTTAGTCAGAGTTGCAGTTTGTTTTTATCTACAGATTTCCCTTATCTGCATAGACAGTTTTGTGGTAAAGGTGAACTACCCTTTTAAATAGCCGGATGTCAGCAATTGCAACCACAAGCCAATTTAAATGTGATTTGACTCTTTTTTTTTCTTTAGAAATGTAATTTTTGCTGCAGCATGTTCTACACATGCTACAGATACGCCACTTTACAGGCAGACTAAGGGGGGCCCCAGGCTCTACATTTAAATAATGTTTTCATTCTTATTGTTGCGCTTTATGCATCATTAAAATCACTGCTCCTGAAACATCTATTGTTTTTAAAAATCATTTTTGTATTGATACATGACCCCCAGGGCAGTACCCAGACCCCCATAACCCTTTTATGGCCAATTACTTTCATATAAGCCTTCAAAATGGGCACTTTCGATTTTTTTTTATGTTTGGCTCCCATCGACTTCAATGGAATTCACTGGTTAGGGCAGAACTTTTCCCCTATTCGGGAGTTCTGCTGCGAACCGAACAAAGGGGTGTTCGGCTCATCTCTACTTGTAAGTAATTATTCAGGAAACTTGTAAATTTTATAAAGAGTAGGAACACTTTTACTGTATGACACTAAGGCTGGCCATAGATGGATCATTTTTCTTTGTTAAGCTAGTAGGCTGAATGAAAAGAAAAAATAAGGGATTACTCTACCCACGCAATTGAGCTAAGTCATTGTATTTTGACAGTGGGGACTCTTTGCTGTTAGAATATGGAATACAGTGATCAGCAGCTGCAGCTCATTAACTGCAGCCACTTATCAAGAACAATTTTACGTTTGACAGAAGTTGATTTTTTATTTGATTTCTGTTGACCACATATGGATCTAAGTTCAACCAGTTAAATTGGTCAAATTTCAAATCCATCTATAGCCAGCTTTGTCGGTAGTTGGGCTTCTTCTATTTAAATGGTAATGAACAGTCTGAAAGGCTGGTTAAACAGGACATGATGTTGGCAGAAAATGGATGGAGTCATGTGTTTTGGAAGAAGTTGCATACTGTAATGAAGAGTGAGCAGCCATGCCTCTTACCATTCAAAAACTCATCAATCATCAGTCCCTAATATAAAGCTGAATCCTTCCTTTATGATGTAACTTGGCCAATCAGAGGAAGCCTTGTATTCATTGATACAAATACAAGGCTTCTCTTGAATGAAACATTCTCTTGAAAGAAGCATTCAATCTAACCTAATTTCTTCCAGCAGCAGACGGGAAGTCACTTGTGCTGCTGTGGAAGACAGCAACCCCATTCTGATCCTACTACAGTATGATAGAGCGCACACAGTGGCTAAATCACTTAAAAATGTAAATATTCATTTGGGCCAGCTTGGCCCAAACTATTTAACCACTTCCTGTCGCAAAATCATTTTTTTTTCTGTTAACGATTACTTTTCTTGGTGGTGAAGAGGGCTCCCCTGTACCACCCCCTGCCTTTACCTGGCTCTCCAAGCAATCAGGGAGCCTGGTACTTTCACCGCTGGGATTGATCGATCAGTTTGATAAGATGCTTTGGAGGCAAAAGGAGAGATTTGTGGTCAAAGAGACCACAGATCTCTCTATAGAGAGAACTTGTCACTGCCCATGCTATCACAAGTAGTGTTGGTCAAGTTTCGGGCCGAGCATAAGTTCAGGCCAAACATTGCCTGTTTGTGTATTCGGCAAACACCCAAATTTTCGGGGCGCTTGACGGAATGTTCACCTGCCGAGTGCACAGTGAATAGCTGCTGGTTGTTAAGCTGCTGCCTGCATCCGTAACAATGGATGAGTCATCAGCTGTCAGCCAGACAGAGGGCCTGGTGTGGATAGGGGGGGGACCTTGCACCGTTTTTTTTAAACATTTTTGTATTGCCGGCAATGGCTTGCAGCCGGAAAAATCACTTTAATTGTCATTTTTTTTCTTTATATATGTCAGTTTTGCTGCAGCAGGTTCTATACATGGTCCAGATACCCCACTTTACAGGGAGACTAAGGGGATCCCCCAGGTATTATATTTAAAGGAATTTTTCATTTTTATTGTTTCTCTTTAAGCATCTTTCAAATCACTGCTCCTTTAAAAATGATCTTTAAAAAAAAACATTTTTGCATTGATACATGTCCCCTAGGGCAGTACCCAGGCCCCCATACCCTTTTTATGTCCAATAAGTTGCATATAAGCCTTCAAAATGGGGACATTTAATTTTTCAAGTTCGGTCCCGTAGACTTTAATAGGGTATGCTGTTCCGGTCCAAACTTTTTCCATGATCGGGAGTTCTGGTGCCAACCCAACCAGGGGTGTTCAGCCCAAATCTAATCACAAGGGATGTTGTACGAAATTTGAAAGCGTGACATGTTAGTCACTACTTACTCGCTGTACCATCATCTTTTATATTTTACCAAAAATTGTGTATTTTTTTTATCGTGTTTGTGTGCATAAAAATTAATTTAAGTGTATTTTTCCTGAAAATTTGCATTTGATAAACTGCTTCCCAAATAATGTGTGAAATAAAAAATTGCAATAATAACCTAATAATAATAACTCTGTTTAAAAAAATATATATATAGTGTTGGGGATTCTAAGTAGTTTCCTAGCAAAAAAAAAGATTTCAGAGAAGAGAAATTTCAGAAATTGCCCAGACTGGAAGTGGTTAAAGTGACAGAAAACACAGACTTTAGCCCTAATGCTAAGTAACAATTAATTGTGTATATTATTGTTGTACATATGACCAAAGGTAAATAGACTGTTCAGGGTGGGTTGCTTGTGTATACATGTTTATGGCTAGATTTACTGGTTTCCTCTGTGTTTCTTAACCTATTCAGCTTTCTGCATATTTAAATGCTTATCATTTTCGTGGATGGTAGGGGTGAAGTTGGTACCAATCATTGTCACATAGGAAATGCATCTGTTGTGCACAGACTCACAAAAACAAAACATACAAAACAAAAGATTCCCAAAAAATTGCAAATCTATTGTACATATAGAAACACAAAATCTTCAATGAAAAGGCAGCATAAGTGTTTATTATGCTATCACAAAAATACAAGCAGAACAATCTAATAGTGTAAGCCTTAGTGGCACAGCTTACTTTGAGAAAATAAATACCAGATAAAAAAAAGGTCATATTACTGTCACAAAAAAAGTGGTGTGCTCACTGGTAGACAAGCTTGGGGGAACTATTAACAGATACAGGATTGCAGCACTATTATGGGACCAGAGCTATAGTTCTTTCATGTCTGTACTGAGCCATTAGCACTAGGTGCATTAGGTGCTCGAGCATAAAAGTGCAGTAGTGGAGTCCAATGACTGTGGAGGAAATGTACCAACATAAAGTAATGTGAGCAGATGTGAAGGCACACACACCACACAGAAACACACTTTATACCCAGCCCATTCATCCACAGCAGTACACAATATACCCAGCACATGTAATGTTATCAGACAACTGTACTATCAACTAACTGTTCACATTCACATCATTATAATTCACATTTAGGCTGGGTTCACACTATTGTGAATTGGATGCGGATCTCCCCAAATCCAATTCGCAATAGCAGGAGATTTTGACTGGCTCTCTATAGAGCCGGTTCACATATCTCCGCTGCAGCTCCGGTGCAAATTTGCACAGGAGCCCTGTGCGTCTTTTGGTCCGTTTCAGGTCCGAATTCATCCGAAAATTTGGGCTGAAATCGTCCTTGAAACGGTGAATGGGGACGCATCGGACTCCTGCTGTGAGCATGCAAAGATAGTGTGAACCCACCCTCGATGAAGATTTTCCAGCTATTGTTCATTGACCTTTTTTTTTCTGCTACTCCTATAATCAGAGTAAATAACCCTTCATTGTACACTCTCCACTTACTGTGCTTTGCCATTTCAAAGTTACAATTCAAAGTATATTAACCCCCAGCCACTACATAATAACTCCCTTACTATGCCTCTCCCCTTTAATGTATGTTACATGGAAAATATGGTGCATTTTCAGTGAACACACATTTTAAATTATTATTGTATTTATACATTTAAGAATTTTTTTATATGGGTGTCACATTTTTACAAATCGTTCTTCCAAATGTTTGCTATTGTATACGAGATGAAGATTTATAGATTAGCCATTAAAGGGAGCGCTCAGTGCAATAACTTTGGGATACCAACCAAAAAAAGGATTGTTTTCAATCGGCTCGGTTTTCTAAAAGCAAATAGACTGTTCACTTTACAAGGGAAGTTGTACAGCACAAGGGAATTTTCCCAAGAGCTTAGCAAATATGGTGAAATTTTGCATTGCATATAATACCAAATCATGTGCAAGGAAAAAAAAAGCTTGCACATGGTTGGATGATAGGCATTAATAGAGCTTCATCTCATTCACTATGTTTTTGGAAAATGCCATTACACTATAACTTGCAAAGTGAACAGATTTTTTGCCTTTAGTAAGTAAACCCCAATGAGTCAGCTGTATACACTTTGCTGTGCATTGTACTGGATATGCCATTTAAATTAACATTTCTGTGTAAATTACTTACCTAATGCAGATGCATTTATACATCAATACAAGATGTAGTGCGATCTGATCATAAATGTATAATATAATTAAGTTTAATACAGATTAAATAACGACATAATTACCATTCAATAAATAATACCACTTTAATGGCAAAGTAATAATTTAGACAGTTACACTGCGCACATCTGCAAAAAATAGATGCAAGCTGGTTTACAGGCTAGAAGAACCATCAACTTATAGAAAATACATCATTCAATTAATCTCAATTACACCAAAACTTATTTTGAGGGCTTTACAAAGACTACAAAACTTTCCAGATGAATCTATTTCACTGCTTCTGTCTATTTACATGATATGTTACATCAAAAATGTACAAAATATAAAATGTATACTGACAAATGTTTCACAAACAATTTGTTTATTTGTTGTAAACTACATGCACTCACTGAGATGTGTTGTAGGAAGGTCTATATGCTTATATCTGGTGTGCATTTCAGAAGAATATTTGCAATCTTACTCAGACCAAATATAAATGACACACAAAAAGTCTGAAGTTAAAGGAGAACTGCAGGCAAAACACACAAATCAGTAACTAAGCATGTAAGAACAGCTGTTTATATGTTTTTTTTATGCACTACTTAAAAGAAAAGTTTATTTTCCATTTTAGATTTCTTTCAACATACTGTAACTTTAATGGCTTTCTTACAGCACAAAGGTATTTGTGTTGTCTTCTACAGCCATTGCTGGCTGTGCACTCTGGGCAAGACAAATTGATTAATTGCAATCAGAATAGCAGTAAGGAAATAGAGAAGCAGGACTTTTAAACATCTGTTTGGCAATTGCTGTAGCTCACATTTGAAATGAGAAAATATAGCAAGTGGTCAGAATCTGACATTGCATAGACTTACTGGTGATTTTGGTCTTAACTGAATTTCTCCTTTAATGCATATTTTTGTCTGCTTCTAAAGTTAGCACCATGGTCATATATTAAGTGTAGTAGGTGGATAGTGTACTCTGCAAATTGCACTCCCCTATTATGTGCTTGAATGTCCTGGTTTAAACAGCATTTAGGGCTTGTGGTTTGCTCACATATACGCTTTTCATTTAGTATCAGTCTCACAGAAGTCTAGGTGAAAATCCCCTACGTCCAAAGAGACTAAAGTGCAGGCCACATGACCTGAACGTTACTTAGAATGGTACTAAAAAAATTGGGGACTTAGAAGGGAGTGTATTTTACTTACTATGCTCACCTATCCTACTTCACTGATGCCCATTAAATACATTACCATGAAGGTAGTCTTTAGAAATTAAATCTATATGACCTACTGTAAATGAAATTTGTACATGCACAACCTGATTAAGATTTGCATTTGGGCAATAGCACCGTGTAGGGAAACCTGGTCTTAAAAATAGCACTGTATAGCATCATTCCTGTAAAAGGATTTAAGCAAATGACCAAGGTTTTGGTCAAGACTTGTTTGTAGCACCAGTAATTGATGTTGAAGGTAGCATCTGGTTTACAAGGTCTACACAATGCCACAGCCCTTCAGTTATTATTATTGTTATTATTATTATTATTATCATTGTATTTTTAATCAGTGATTGACTTTGTTGGTCCATTCGTGGTCTCCTTTCTATAATCAATCAGGTCACATGAAATACATTCTGACATTATCACAAAATATACTGGCTCAATGTATATAGTTTTTAGAAACATGACTGTAGCACTGTATCTCCTTCATAATCCTAATAAGTGTAAGCACATAACAAACACACCAGGAAAACAGTATGAGATTTTGAATTCTGGAGCTGTTTAAAATGTATGGAATATGTTGTGAAACACACACCAACAAGTTAAAATACAAATGTGTTTTGTTGGATTTTTTTTTTTTTTTTTTACTTTTTTTCTTCTCTTTTTTTAATGGTGCAAGGCATTTTTGTCATGGTTTCTATATACAACACCCACCCAATTAGACTGTGCAAAACCAACCCATTTATATTAAAAACTCTACACTGCCTCAGTCTTATTCAAACACTGAGAGCCCCATTTACAACATAATAAATTCATACATGCCTAACTTCATAAGAACGGGAAAGGGAGAAATTAAATATAAAACATTTGTGCTCATTTTTTGTCAAGTGATCCCAGCACTGCTGGAAAATCTATCAAAATATTTCCTTTGCAAGAAAGCAAGCAAAAGAAAAAAAATATTTAAACTTTTCAACCACCTGTTTGAGTTTTGAAGTCACGGTACACGTCATTGTTGATCTTTATCTCAGAGATTAGAACAATTTATACATAAATTAATTGTCTGTTTGATTTTCATTGATCACAATCTCTAAAAAATAAAAGATTAGAACACTGTGCTGAGTGAGAAATTACATAGTAGTTTGGGAAAGGAGACATAAGTTGTGTTTGTACTCTGACTGTAAGACTATCAAGAGATATTTTTAAGGCAGTGAGATGGCACCATAAGACTTCTCTATTCTTTTTAACTCCTTCCTTCACGAGCAAGACTCACATAAACACAGGGAAGCCATATTCATTTTTATAAAATTGTTTAAGCGGCCCGTAGGTGATTAGAAAAACAACAGATTGGCAATAAGGACAATTAAAAACAAGTGATTCAACACTGCTGAGTTCAGAAGTCTGAGCATGGCAGTTCAGATTTACAATTGGCACTTATCCAGTTTATCACAGTAGATTTTCTGGTAGATGCACAAATACATTTTTGTGCTTTTAGTTTGAACTAAAGACCATTATTCAGATCGGAGGCAGCACTTTACACAACAATCTCATGAATGTAGTCACGTGACCGGCACAATGTCTTACATCAGAGATTTGAAGTGGACTAAAACACAGCACAATTAGTACAGAATGTAAAAAAAACAAGAACATACATTATACATACGCATCTGTGCTGTAAACCTTTTAGAACATAAAACAATTCCAGTTTGGCTAGCAAATGTGCAATCTGCTTTGTTTGCCCTCTGTCCAGGGCTCTTTCCAGTTGACTAATGGAGATACACTCTACTCCATTCATATTAAAATGCATTGAGATTAAACTAATTCAAGCTTTCCACTTCAATTTTTCACCTGACTTCTTTTATGAACCAAGTCACCTGCCTACCAGCACATTTACCTGGTACGGGTGTTGCAATGTGCTGCTTCAGTAATGGCAGTGATCTATTGGACAAAACCTTTCAACTATAATAACAATATAACATCCATGGATGAATCCTTAGAGAGTTGATTCGAGCGATGGTTCCAAAACTTCATCATGGTGACTCGTGCCATCGCTGTCACAGCTTTGTCCACTTGAAAAATTGGCTGCTTCTTGAAGCCGCATTAGCATATTCATCTGGGAAGGAAAGAGAAAAAACATTACACCATCTGATTTCAAAGAGCTTTATTTCATATTTTCTGCAGCAAAATATTAATTTTGTGATGTAATGAAATAGATGACCACAGCTTTTTACCTAGAATCACACTGCAAAAGTCAAATTGACAAAAAATGGGAAGAATAATATGGCATTAAAAAAAAAAGAGAGAACAGGGAAGAATACTTAAACATGACAACTGCAAGAACCATTCTAACATTACTGCAACAATCTATCTTAGTTAGGGAATTGTTCAACTATGAAAAGACGAACATTGCCTCCTATGTTCTTAATATTAACATGACTGGCTGTAGCACATTAATTAATCATGATTTATTAGATTTTTATGTTCCCAAAGAATACAACAAAAGTAGGAAAATAATGTGCTGTAAGTCAGATGCTTTGGTATGCTGAAAGTGGAAATGAGTTTAAAGGATAAGAATGCTGTCATAAAGAGAACCTTTTTAAAGCTTGACACTAATTTGACAGCAAAGTGTTAGTTACCCCTGAATGCTCGAAAACAAAACAGCAAGGTATGCAATGCAAAAATCAGCTTCTTTCATAACACAGTTTAGAGTCTCTATTCCAAGCAGCAATTAGTCTTTCCAGCATGTATGAAAAAATAGAGCTTTCATTAGCATCATGGTTCCAAGCCATTCAAACAATATCACAGCATAACATTGTTTAGATGTTTAATATAAGCTACTATACTGCAATAATAAACAGAGGGGGGATTCAGTAAAGCCCAGACATGAAATATGAACAAAGCATATTCCTCTAGTCTATAGTGTGCACTTGTCTCAATTTGGAGCACTATGTGTCACTTTTGTCTCCTGGTTCATTACTCTGCTCTCAGCATTTATCACTTCTGACAAGCTTTCCTGACATCAATTTACAAAATGGTGATGGGGAGGGACCTCCAGCTGACTGACAGCCTGAGCGCTGTTCCTGTGTGCTGTGTGGAGGGGGCTGTGTCCCTTCCCCCCAATCAGCTGTCAGAGCTCTCCTCATTTCAGAAATCTTATGCCCTGCACACACGATCGGACATTGCGACAACAAAATCCATCAGATTTTTTCCGACGGATGTTGGCTCAAACTTGTCTTGCATACACGCGGCCACACAAAGTTGGTCGTAAGTTCCGAACGTCAAGAACGCAGTGACGTACAACACGTACGACGAGCCAAGAAAAATGAAGTTCAATAGCCAGTGCGGCTCTTCTGCTTGATTCTGAGCATGCGTGGCACTTTGTGCGTCGGAATTGTCTACACACGATCAGAATTTACGCAAACGGATTTTGTTGACGGAAAATTTTAGATCTAGCTCTCAAACTTTGTGTGTCGGAATTTCCGATGGAAAAAGTCCGATGGAGCCTACACACGGTCGGAATTTCCAAAAACAAGCTCCGATCACACATTTTCCGTCGGAAAGTCCGATCGTGTGTACAGGGCATTATGCCGTGTACAGGCGAGCGGAATGTCAGACAGAAAAAGTCCGACAGGAGCTTTTCATTGTATATTCCGATTGTGTGTATGCTCCATCTGACTTTTTATGTCAAAAATTCTGATGGACCTAGAAAGAGAACATGTTCTGTTCTGTCTGTATGCTGTTCCGACTTACCAAAAAGGATGCATGCTCTGAAGCAAGTACAAGACCGAAGCTATTGGCTACTGGCTATTGAACTTCCGTTTTCTAGTCCCGTCGTACGTGTTGTACGTCACCGTGTTCTGGACAATCAGAATTTGGTGTGACCGTGTGTATGCAAGACAGCTTGAGCGGAATTTCAGCGGAACTCCGTTGGAAAAACCTTCAGAGTTTATTCCGACGGGAAAACCGTCCGTGTATACAAGGCATTAGACAAGCTTTATAATTCAGCACTTTGAATGGATGTAGAGAAGAGATGGCCGTAGATAAACAGGTACAACTGTAAAAGTGGAGCTAATTAGGACCAACTCTCTTTTGGCGTAAAGGGAGAAAAGCTGTCTCAGAAAGATTTTGCAAAAGTGTCTCATTTGCATTCTAAAAGTGGCGCAGCATGAGCCAAATTCAAGAAGAAGTTCTAAAAAGGTAATCTGACACATTTTTCACCACTTTTAGAATGCATGAAAGACACTTTGGCAAAAATGTGCTTTCATTGCAACATGCGTTCAATCCCATGTGTTTCATTAACCCCTTCCCGACCGGCGCACGCCGTTGTACATCGGCAGAATGGCACGGCTGGGCAAATGGACTTACAGGTACGTCCATTTGAATTCCCCGCCGTGCCAATGCGTGCGCCGTCGGTGGCTTGCGCCGGCCGGGAGCTCCATGAGTCGGGACGCGGGTCCCGCGGACTCGATCGCCACGGGGATACCCGCAATCGCCTCACGGAGAGGACAAACGGGGAGATGCTGATGTAAACAGCATCTCCCCATTCTGCCTAGTGACAAGTGTCACTGATCACAGCTCCCTGTTATCGGGAGCAGTGATCAGAGTAATGACACTGCTAGCCCATCCCCCTACAGTTAGTAATCACTCCCCTAGGACATACTTAACCCCTCCCCGCCCCCTAGTGGTTAACCCCTTCACTGCCAGTGTCATTTACACAGTAATCAGTGCATTTTTACTCGCACTGATCACTGTAAAATGACAATGGTCCCAAAAATGTGTCAAAAATGTCTGACATGTCCGCCATAACGTCGTAGTCACAATAAAAATTGCTGATCGCCGCCATTACTAGTAAAAAAAAAATATTAATAAAAATGCCATAAAACTATCCCCTATTTAGTAAACGCTATAACTTTTGCGCAAACCAATCAATAAATGCTTATTGCGATTTTTTTTTACCAAAAACATGTAGAAGAATACGATCGGCCTAAACTGAGGAAAAAAAATGTTTTTTTATATATTTTTGGGGGATATTTATTATAGCAAAATGTAAAAAATAATGCGTATTTTTCAAAATTGTCGCTCTTATTTTGTTTATAGCGCAAAAAATAAAAATCGCAGAGGCGATCAAATACCACCAAAAGAAAGCTCTATTTGTGGGGAAAAAAGGACGTCATATTTGTTTGGTAGACACGTCGCACGACTGCGCAATTGTCAGTTAAAGCGACGCAGTGCCGAATTGCAAAAAACGCTCTGGTCAGGAAGGGGGTAAAATCTTCCGGGGCTGAATTGGTTAAATTAATTTAAATGGCAAATGTCTGTGCTGTGAAACAGAGAGGTGTGAATCCCACCTTAAGGCATTACCCATGGATTTAACTAGGGGTTTACTGGTCAGAAAAGGCTAGACTATTAGTGGAGAAAAGGTTAATATAATCCTTCCAAAAATATAATCCTACAAAATTCATAGTTAAAATGGGCAATATGTAGTCCTACCTGCCTACTTTACAGTATAGTTTCATCCAAATAAATACACACCGTTTAAAATAATTTTGTTGATTCAATAGTGGGCATATGCTTCAGTTGCAGAGGATAGGAAGATTTTATATCCCAGTGCTTGTAAATCCACAGTATCATTTTCAGATAATGTTGGTTTATCTTCCTTAGGGAAGTAAACTGATAACCTTTATACACAGCTTTTATTACATCTTGAGCACTGAGACATTTCAGTGGTCAATATGAAACAGTCTACATTTTCCAAATTTGTATTTGCTGGCTCTGTAAATGCTTTGCATATGCAAACATTTTGTGAATGCAGCTGCATTCTATAGACATAGTTGTGTGTATTATTTCAGTATTGAAACAAGCTAAACAAAATGTGTGCAAGCTCAAATGAATGAGCAGATGTCTCTGCAGCCATTGTTCTTAGTAAGAGACCTGACCATCAAAGGACATTGTAAAGGTATATCCACACAGGCATTTTAGAAGCTTTATAACAATATTGCATCTGCCCTAGGTTTGCAGCTTCTAAACTTGTGAACAAGGCAATAGGATATGACAGATCATGAATCTGCATGACAGCCATTGCATTTTGAACATGGCAGAGTATGACCTTTGCTAATAATAGAAAAGAAGCCTGTGAGGAATTGGTCATTGATAGAATTTGTTTCCAAAATATTTTCCTTAATGTGATTGTAAAGGTGAAAGGTTTTTTTTTCCTATAAAAATAACAAACATGTTATACTTACCTGCTCTGTTGCAGTGGATTTGCACAGAGCAGCCCAGATCCTCCTTTTGCTATGGGGGGCACCCGAGCCGAGTCACAGCTCCCTGTGTCCATTCAGACACGGAGCCCCTACCTGGCCCCACCCCCTCTCTCTCCTGATTGGCTAGCCGACTTTGTTTGAGACACCTCAGCAGCTCCATTGGCTGCCGTTGCTGGCAATCAGGAAGGAGAATCTTGGCTGGCTGAGACACTCGTGGAAATCGCGGGACAGGGAGGGAACTCAGGTAAGTCTTAGGGGAGCTAAGGGGGACTGCTGCACACAAAATGCTTTTTTTCTTAATACATATAATGCATTAAAATAAAAAACCTTCTGACTTTACAATCTCTTTAATGCATTATCTGCATTAAGGTAAAAAAACCTTTGGTGCCAGAGGATTCCCCCAGTCCCCCCTATTACTTACCTGAGCTCTCATTGCTATCAATCAAATTCTGTGATGATCGAGCAGGGGGCGAGGCCGACACAGACAGGGCAGCTCGGGAGAGAGCCCACAAAAGTGCCCCCCTAGAAAGTTGCATTCTATGGGGGCAATCACTGTAGAGGTGGAGCAAGGAGTGCCAGTGGGGGGCCTGAGAAGAGGGGGCTGAACAGAGCAGGTAAGTATAACATGTCTCTCAATTTGTACCAATTATGCTACTTTTTTACATAAAAACATATTGGGGTGAATTTACTAAAATTGAAGAGTGCAAAATCTGGTGCAGATGTGCATGGTAACCAATTAGGTTCTATTGTCAGCTTGTTCAGTTAAGCTTTGACTAAAAAAACCTGGAAGCTGATTGGTTTCTATGCAGAACTGCACCAGATGCAGATTGCTCTCCCCAGTTTTAGTAAATCAACCCCATTCTGTCTTGAATATGTGCAAAAAACTCACCCAATCTAGAATTAAAAAGAGATATTAAAGATTTTGTATATTCCATAGTTGCACAACCTTTTATCAATGGGACAAATAAACTAAAATTGCTATTATTACACACAGATATGATGCTTATCTAAAAGAGATGTTGTGGGCAGTCAAAAGGATTTATAACTGAAAACAGCAACAAAACTATGACTCTGGTGATTCTTTAGTTTATTTAACCACTTGCTGACCGGCTCACACGATACACGTCGGCAAAGTGCCCCTGGTGCACAAAACAATGTATCCACACGCAGCTGCGTCATCTGCAGCTAGCAGGCACGCGCACGCTGCCGGTGGTGCGCACGCCATGGGAGTGTGCCCGCGGATCCCACGGACTCGATGTCCGCCGGTGGCCTGCGAACGTAGTGCAGAGAGGCAGAACGGGGAGATGCCTATGTAAACAAGGCATTTTCCTGTTCTGCCTAGCAACATGTCAGGGATCTACTGCTCCCAGTGATAGGGAGCAGTGATCTCTGTCATGTTCTAATGAGTCCATCTCCCCTACAGTTAGAACATGCTGAGGTAACACAGTTAACCCCTTGATCGCCCCCTAGTGTTTAACCCCTTCCCTGACAGTGACATTTACACAGTAATCAGTGCATTTTTATAGCACAGATCACTGTATAAATGCCAATGGTCCCAAAATAGTGTCAAAAGTGTCCGATCTGTCCACTGCAATGTTGCAGTCATGATAAAAATTGCAGATCTCCGCCATTACTAATAAAAAAAATTATTAATAAAAATATGTCGAAGAATACATATTGGCCTAAACTGTGGAAGAATTTTTTTTTATATATATTTTTTGAGGATATTTTTTATAGCAAAAAGTAAAAAATGTTTTTTTTTCAAAATTGTCGCTTTTTTTGTTTATAGTGCAAAAAATAAAAACCGCAGAAGTGATCAAATACCACCAAAAGAAAGCTCTATTTGTGGGAAAAAAAGGACGTCAATTTTGTTTGGGTACAACGTCACATGACCGTGCAATTGTCAGTTAAATCGACGCAGTGCTGTATCCCAAAAAAGGGCTTGGTCAGGAAGGGGGTAAATCCTTCCGGGGCTGAAGTGGTTAAAGTTAGCGTTAGACTTGACATTGAAAGTTCAAGATCTGTAACCCCCCTTTAGGAAAAAGCTTGCAAAGATGTGTATCCTTGTTATGAAAACATTATGGATATCTTGTCATATTCCTGGGGTAACCAACTAAATTAAGAGAATGGAACTGAACACATTTCTATAATTTTAAGGTATTTTTAAGGCTCATTTTACCATTATTGGATAGGTTGAACATTCTTAAATCATTCTGGTGCAATGTGAAATTTTAATTAGCTACTGTAGATGTAAAATACAGCTATTTTCTAGAATGGAGAGGTGTTGGTAACATACACATGTTATTCAATTATAGCTGCCTTTGATTTAAAAAACAGTCACTTCCAGCGCTAATAGGTCTTCCAAGGTGTGGAGTAACAGATGTCAGATAAAATGGTGGCGTGAAAGGTATATAATGGTATCCAAAACTGGGTGGATGCTGCCTTCCTCAGATCATGTAATCCGAAAGGAACTACAAGAAGAATAGAAATGGAAGGCGCGCAGACCTAGTGCATTACCAAAGATAATTTAATAATAAAAATGTTTTATACAAAATATAAAAGTGGGTACTCATAAAATGCAACTGACAAAAGGCCATAAAAACAATGCATGGACATGCACAGAACATGGGGTACCCACTTTTATATAAAATATTTTTATTATTAAATTATCTTTGGTAATGCACTAGGTGTGCGCACCTTCCATTTCTGTTTTTCTTGTACTGCCTTTGATTTAGGCTAACCCACAATGCATTTCAGTTTAAGGAGTTCTTGTATTACAAATTCTCATAAATCACAATGGGGCAGTTGGTTGCATTTTATTTTTAGCATGTTGGAAAGAGTTGAATGATTTATAAAGAGTAATCATTATTTAAATATACTTCCATAAACCTATGTGAAAAAGAATCTGTTGAAAATGTCTTAATTCTTACCAATAGCTAATAAAAATAAATCAGGGTAGTAATAACCTTTCAATCAGGGTAGTCATAACCTTTGAAACAATATTTGTATGTAGCACCCTCTACCATAAGTGAGGATTTTTGTCAGTACAGGCAACTGTCAGTGAGGAACTGTCAGTACAGGCAAACGTAAGCAGGCCTATGCTGCAAGCTAGGCTTGTTTGTTTTGATCTGGGGGCAGGGAGTGGTTAGTGTAGCAGTGGGTGTGCCTACCTCTTCTCTAGTTCTGAGGCACCTCCCCTGCTTCCAGGGAGAATGTTCTGGAAGAGGAGCAGGGCCTAGAACTGGAGTGACAGGCAGCTCATGTGAGGAGCCCTGACCAATCCCCAACTGGAATTGGCAGGAGGCAGGCCTCCCATATAAGCTGAGGTTACAGGCCACTGGCGGGAGTTGTCTGCCGGGAGAAGTGAAGAATGGAGTACTAGACAGAAGCAGGAGGGCACCCCCATCTGGGGGGGTACGCCGATCATGGGAGGAGGCCCGGGAGAGCTGTGAGGGAGCTTCACCCTTACACGGTCATGGGTGAAGTCCTCATCGTTACACGTCATTGATGAGGAGTTCCTGGAGCAGAGGGGCAGGAGAAGCTGTCGGAACGTACGGTCCGGTTAAGTTCTTCACCATGGACTCGGGGCAGAGAAAGGTTGGTGAGTGTACCAAAGTGGAGGGCTGGATGTAGAGACATGCCAGGAAGTCTGTGAGGGAACTTCATCCTTACACGGTCATGGATGAAGTCCTCATTATTACACGGTCATTGATGAGGAGTCCTGGATCAGAAGAGAGACTGTGGGGAATAGTGTCAAATCGATGCGGCCCAAGGGCACAGGATTTGCAAGCTGGGCTAGCTGGGAACAGTAGTCCACCATTTAGCACATGCTATTAACCTACTAGGCCTCCGGGGAGAGGTACTGCAAACCTCTGGCCTAGTAGCAGCAACCAATCAGAGTCAGCATTAGAGACTATTCAGAGTGGAATCTTTTGCATACAGAAGAAGATGTGACAAGAAACTAATGTGCTACAGTATAAGTTTGTGCAGGAGGGAAGGATTCTTCGGAGCTTCACCCTTAGTCATGGGTGAAGTCCTCATCTTTACACGGTCATTGATGAGGTGTTCCTGGGAGCAAGAGTCTGCAGGAGTTACGCAGAGGAGGAGCAATAATCTGCATGGTGATGCAGGGAAAAGACTGTAGATGTTATACATCATTTCTTCAGGCTCAAATTAAGTTATAATCTATAAATATGAGGGCAAAGTAATTTGATCTATGGGCATCCCATATACCCTTTTCCCCCAACCAAGTTATACCCCCCAATAAACAAAAACAAAACAAAGCAAATGACTGTTCATTGTCTCGGATGTGATATATAGAGGTTGGGCAGCAGGGTGATATAGTGGATGTTAGTAACTAGTGGCAATACATCGCTACATATATACGTTATAAATAATCTGCAGCAGCCTTTTATATTTTCCTGATATGGCTGAATTCCAGGCTGTCCTGACAAGGTCTGACACTTTTGGGTAGCTTTCAAAAAATATCCACTCGCACATTTCTTTTGACCCATGACTGTGATGGGCGGCTTTACTGGCCAATTGGAATGTGCAGGAGATCGGGGGGGGGGGGGGGGGCGGTTAGGGAGTTGTCAAAAATATTAAAATAGTTGCTGATCGCTTACCAATCCTTATACAGTGTATGCTTCTGCACTTTCCTTTTCAGGCAAGAACATTTTTTGCAAGAACAGAAAAATACCAATTGCTCTTGCCATAAATCCAGTTTTCTTGAACATTAAGCTGATGCCTCAAAATCTTTTGTGAACTACAGAGCACCACCTCTCTATGTAATACAGATAAGGAGAGTGACAATGCAGGCCCCCCATTTATATAGTACATTGAGTGAGTTGTCACCCAAGAATAAGCTGCAATATATTACATGTTTGGGTTTTTTGGGCAGTTTATATGTACTTTAAGGAGAAAGAGTATCCTAGGAATTTCCTGAAGTCCAGCTCACCTAAAGAGGGCTACAATTTAAATATGAAATCACACTTTAAGAAAAACAAAACTCTGAACCATTGCAAGTATAGGGAGACAGCTGTTGTAAATATAATTAGCAAACTTTAAATACATAGTGAGTATTTAGATGGTACAATTAACAATACGATTTGACAGCTTGAGAAGTGTCATAAGCATTATTCTATGAAAACTGCCAAAATATGCATTTTTTTAAGATTCCAGAGCACGGCACATGGATAATGCAAAGAAAAATCAAAGTAAGTGATGATAACATGCTGGCTGTTCCAGATTCAAATCTAGGACACCCATGTGACTGTTGATAATGCATTATCCCTTCAAAGAAGCTGCATGTGTATTTTTCTATTGAAAGAGATAAAACCTTTCACATGAACAATGATAATACAATCAGAGCCAGGCATCTGGAATAAAACTATCATTTTAATTAGATAAAGAAATCCACATTTTCCTTGGTGGAACAGGCTTGATGAAATAGCTTTCTTTGAGAATATGCCCAGCTTATTGTGAAAAACACTACAGTTAAATTGAAGCAAAAATGTAAAATGCACCATGAAAAAAGATACAACACTGTCATGTCTTAAAAACACCTAGAACATATGGTGAGAAAACACAATGTTTAGAAACAGGATATCACATGTTATGCAATTGACTGCACTATTTGAAACAGCAGAAAGCCAAATTCAAGATTAACCACTTGCTTACTGGGCACTTAAACCCCCCTCCTGCCCAGACCAATTTTCAGCTTTCAGCGCTGACGCACTTTGAATGACAATTGTGCGGTCATACAACACTGTACCCAAAATTTTTATTTTTATCATTTTTTTCACACAAATAGAGCTTTCTTTTGGTGGTATTGGGATTTTTATTTTTTGCTAAACAAACAAAAAAAGATGGAAAATTTTGAAAAAAAAATCATGTTTCATAGTTTGATATAAAATTTAGCAAACAGGTAATTTTTCTCCTTCATTGATATGTGCTGATGAGGCGGCACTGGTGGGCATTGTTAGGCTGCACTGATGGGCACTGATAGGCACAGTTAAGGCAGCACTGATAGGCACAGATAAGGCGGCACTGATGGGGACAGATAAGGCGGTACTGATGGGTACAGATAAGGTGGCACTGATGGCCACTGATAAGATGGCACTGATGAGCCCCGATGGGTTAGCACTGATGGGTGGCACCGATGGGCACTGGTAGGTGACACTGATGGGCACTGATGTGCAGCACTGTTGATGAGGCACTGATTGTAGGCACTGATAGGTGGCACTGTGGGCACTGATAGGTGGCATGGGCACTGATGGGTGGCACCGGTGGGCACTGGTAGGCAGCACTGTTGTCTACTGTTAGGTGGCACTGTTAGGAGGCACAGGTGTGGCACAGGTGAGCACTGAGGAGCTGGCGGCAGCTCTCCATGATCAGAACTAATGTCCCTCTCACGGCTGCCGGTGATCGGCTTTCTTTTTTCTCCTCACGCTGTCAGCACGAGGAGGAAAAATAGCCGATTACTGGCTCTGTTTACATCACATGATCAGCTGTCATTGATCAGCTCTCGTAGACTCGCTGATCACAGAGCGCGCCACACACTCAATGCAGGAGGCGCGCAGGCCGCTCTGGCACGGGAGGATGTCAATAGACGCCCTCCCGGCAAAGCAGTTCTGCGCTGTAGCCGTCATTCAACTATAGCGTGGATCTGAAGTTAAAAAATAAAGTAACATTTCATGCATATCCACACTTTAACCGCATCAATACAGGGCACTTTTACCCCCCTCCTGCCCAGGCCAATTTTCAACTTTCACCGCTGTCGCACTTTAAATGGCAATTGCACGGTCATGCAACACTGTACCCAAACTAAATGTTTATCATTTTGTTCACACAACTAAAGATTTCTTTTGGTGGTATTTAATCACCACTACATTTTTTATTCTGTATTCTGCTACTTTTCTTTGGTGAAAATAACCCAAATCAGTGTATATTATTTAGTCTGCAGGAAAGTTATATAGTCTCCAAACTATAGTACTGTATATATCTGAAAATTGATCAATCCTGATGTCCTGATGGACTATCTCATTTCATGAGGCCCTAAAATTCCAGGGCAGTACAAATACCCCTCAGATGATTAGTAAGAGACATTGCAGGTTTTTTGAAGTTGTAACTTTTTGTCATAATTTTTGGGAAATTTAAGAAATTGAAAAAATTTACAGTGCAGTGCAGTATATCATCATCATACAACTGGTATGGCAGTGGTCAGGGACACTGACTGGTGACAGTACAAAAAAAATAAAAATTTCAATATTTACTTTTTATTTTTTTTACGATTTTTTTAACACACTGTGACCAGAGCAATATAATGTTACTATAGTAACATTGTACTACTCTGGAAAAGTGATAAAGATTTTTCTTTTTGTTTACACAATATGATTGCTTATAGCAGTGCATTAGATTGCCAAAAGCAAGCATTTTACTGAATGAAACTGATTCATTTAGTTTGTTTTGTTGTGATTAGTCAAAAGAAATCACATATTACAGGTGGGCTGTGATTGGCCCTGTCTGTACCATGTGATCACATTGACCAATCACAGCCAATTGACATTGACCAATCACATCTAGCAACACAATTGCACACAATGGATGGCATGAAAGGAAGCCATCCATTGTTTACAACTGTCATGTGACCTGCTGTGATTGGTCATAGCGGTCATATGGTACCAGCAGCGACCCGGTACTCTGATCAGCCATCGGCTGTGTCCGGCCAGTGACAGATCGTGCTGTTGCGCGGCCCTGTGGCCACGGAAGCAGCTCTTTCTGAGAGGACATCTTATGACATCCACTCAGAATGGTGAAGCCACTGCCCGTCCATCATTTTGCTATAGGCCAGGTGGGAAGGTGTTAAATATCCAAATGTTGTTTCTAAATTTTATACGATCTATTCATTACTGAATCTTAAACTTAACTCCTTATATACAGTGTAACACAGGTCTATATTTCATCATCAGAAAACTATAAATTGGCTACAGATATCCATCCCCTAGATTTATTTTGATAATCATGCTAGTTACCCAAAATCATTCGATGTGGTTTATCACATCCCACAAGTGACAACACTGTCATACAACTGTGCCTTATTTGCCTGCCCACAAGTATAGTTATCTGGAACAAACAGTTATTAATTTACATATAATATGAGTTCAAACACCAACTAAAACAACAATACAACTTCTAGTTCTTAGAGGACCATTGATATACTGTAAAATATAGACTGGAAACATGGAGATTTAGGAAAATAATGTGTTGTGCAAAATTGTAATGAGAGCCTAATGGTAGAACCACTGATTGTTTCTTCAGCTGCATCCAAAAGAAGTCTATTCTAAGAATACCACTGAGAAAATACACAGTGGGGTTGATTTACAAAACTGGAGAGTGGAAAATCGGGTGCAGCTGTGCTTGGTAGCCAATCAGCTTCCAGGTTTTTTTCCAAAGCTTAATTGAACAAGCTAAAGTTAGAAGCTAATTGGCTACCATGTACAGCTACACCAGGTTTTGCACTCCGCAGTTTTAGTAAATCATCCCCAGTATAGGAATCCTTAGCTACACTATGGTAACTATGGTAATTGCTGCCACTGAGATCTATATAATTAGCAGGGACTAAAATCAGTGAACACTTCTAGTCACCCGAGACTAGTCTGTATTGGACTGACATTAGATAAAGAATTATATGTAACAAAGGTGTTTTGTAGCTATCATTATTTTACCTTGAGCTGTGTATACAAAACTGGGCATTAACAAGAACGTTCTGAAATTGTTGTGTCTTTGCATAATATTCAAGTTGAATGTGTTGATGTACCATTTGAATAGAATGAGATGTCATTTTGTAATCACACGATTTCTGTTGAATTGCTGACAAATGACGTTTTTTTCACACATTGTCTTTTCTTTTGAAAGCACTGTTACTAGTTCTAATATAACAAAACTTTTTAAATATTTAGAAAAAAAAATACTTTTACTAGGCAACATACCAAGGGGTCACCATCTTTGTCATTTTCTGGTACATTTTTGGATGTTGATACTTCTTTGGCAGTGGCATATCCATCATACCCTACATCTTCTGGCCGCAACTGCAGTAAGGCAGGACATTCACGTTGAGATGAAGCAGTATGCCAAGGGAATGTGTCCTTTATCCATTTTGTTGGGTCTTCCCAAGGAGCTTGTTTACCATACATCTGTATACATGAAACATAGTTCAGCTGCGCATTAACTCTTGTAATGTTTTGCACAAACACACTTGCCATCAGACCATTACAAGCTCAGTTCTCACAGGTCAAACCGGTCACTGTAAATCCTTACCCTTTACATAATTCAAAGTGTAACTAAAGGCAAACCTTTTTTTTTATTTTGAAAAGTGTGGAAGGGATTGTCTGACTCTGTTAGGGAGATTCGCTCTCTCTATTTGTTCTGTTTATCATTATCAGTAAAAGAGAAAGAAAATCCCAAATTCTGGGTTGTCCCCAGAACAGATATAGAGGGGAAATCTTCCAATAGGGAGACTAGTTCTGGTGACTCTGGTGACACACCAGAATTTCCTAATTTTGGAAAAATTGACAAGGGTTGTAACCCTCCCTTAATCTATCCAAAGTGAAAAGCTTTGCCTTTAGTCCAAAATGAGAAGCTTTGCCTTTAGTTACACTTTAATGGTTACACAGATTAGTTTGGTTGAATAAAATCTTATGTAAATCATGGTTAATCCTATTAGGAACACAAAAATCCCAAACAAACATCTAAATCCTCCAGAGGGATCCAGAGCAACGTAAATCCTCCCCAATATTACAGCTTGTGCTAGTTTGGTTTAAAAGAGAAAAAAAGCCTTCCTGAACTCAAAATGGTAAACCTATAAATAACAGGATCAACATACTGATTTAAAGTGTTACTAAACCCACAACAGACTGTAGACCCTAAGGGGTTAATCCTCTACACTTTGTAAAAACTGTTTCATCCTGTCTTCTCTGTTCCTTCTCTTCTTCCACAGTCCCCAATCCATCTCCTGATAGTGCAGAGCCTTGGGGGCAAGCTGCACGTGCTCAGTTTGGTATGTATCGCTAGAGAATTTTTTTTTTTCTTTGGAGGGTGCATGTGATCAGCACAGGGCCAATCAGCACTGTACAGAGGGTTAGGAGTCCTGCAGCCTCATAGGACAATCAGAGGAGAATGGGAACACCTCCAAGCTTTAACCAGTGCTCGGCTGGACACTGATAGAAGCCACAAGACTGCTCTAACTGCTGATAAGAAAACATATTTATCAGTTTATATTTACTAAAACCATTGCATTTTCATGTTCTGTGTACTGTGGAAGACCAGATATAGTGAATGCAGGGTCCAGGGTAGTAACATTTTAAATCATCATATTTTTTGTTTTAATAAAAACTTTATTTTTTTAAGGTGTCTACTGGGTCCACTAAAGTAAATTCTTGTGACTATACAACACTTTCACAGCACTTATGTTAAATAACCCTTTTCCTATAGCTAAAAACTTTTATTCTACAAACGGTAATTGATATCCTTTTGTTTTCTGCAGTGACCTTAAAGAAAGCATGTAATAAAAAAGACAGGTGTTTAGATCCTTCTCATATAATGTTGCATAATAATCCTTGAAAGCAGAGCATATTTTTTAGAGACAAGTTACAGCATATTTTATAGCTATCTTCCCTTTGATGATACCTTAGGACATTTGTCATGAGTCTCAAAGATGGCAAAGCTGAAATCAACATTGGTATAGATTGGAAGATGTAAAAAGGAGTCAGAATGTCTTTATTAGGTCATCAAAGAATTTCGTAATGTGGCTTATTTAAGAGAAGAGCCCTTTCATTTACCACTAAGCTCAGTATAATAGGATATTTTAGAGAAAAACACAATCTTCTTCTGAAAGCTATTTGCAAACATGTGAAACTACTCTCCTTTTAGCTGTTCAAAAAGCCAAGAAATGTGCAAAGTGTTTGAGTATATTACCATAATAGTGATGACCCTTTTGCTCCTTGTTTTCATCCAGAGTTTTTATACAAGCCTAGCAGTTAAGAACTAAAATCACAAAAAATGTGGTTGGGGATATGAAGCTGTGCTTTTTGGGCCCAAACTGTATGAATTTTCTGCCTTTCCACGCTGTAATATGTAGGAGATATCTTTAGCCTTTAAAACGTATATATATGAGTTGGGGGTGAGTGGCGCTGCATATCAGCTGAAAAGTGATCTAGCAAATCACTCTTCACAGGTGAACGTGCACTGTGGTGAAATGTCACAAGTAATCTAGAACAGTGTTTGTTGTGTGCTCACAAACTCCACCTATGGTAATTATTGGAACTTATTGTATCCTTGGTGAAATACCATTGTGCATTTATCAATTTCCCATTACATGCATTACCAACAATTTACCAACATCTACTATAAACATTTGTATTCCTAAAATGTCTTCTATTAGTTATGAGTGCAATCAGATAAAGTCCACCTCATATAATGGTTTATGACCACACTCAGAGTGATCAGATGAAATCCACCTCATACAAAGGTTTGTGATTGCACTCAGAGTGGTAAAGCGTCTTGGGTGCTTCACCGAGCACTGTGCAAAAACCAAAAGATCATAAAAATAGAAAATATATATGTAAATAGGCAGTCCAGTATAAAAATCAATAACACAATTTTTCTGGTGACTTGTGCAATATTCAAAGTGACTTGTGCTTGAGCTTGGTTCCAATCCTTATACCAAAGTGATAAAGTGACTGTTGTGCTTCCCCTTTGGATCCCTACTTACCAGATCCTGGCACCCCTGCAGGGGCAAATCACATGTGGTGAGTGTGCGGCGGCTGCCGGACCAATCGTTCCCTCCTGTAGCTCGTCCTGGGAAAGCCAGAGCCTCCAGGCCTTCTAGGGGCAAGCTCCGATATCCTGTTATTGCTGGGTCAGGTGGTAATGATTTCCTTCTCTATGACCCCGAAAGTGTGTCCTCGTATAGAAATGAGATGGGCTTCAATAGTGTAATTCTGGATAATACTTTTATTAAAAAAATCAATTCCTTAAAAACAGATAACTGGGTGGTAAACACCAGCCCGAATCCGCTTTTAAAAAATTATTGGTCTAGGTCAGTGTGCATTCCATCGAGCAGAGCCTTGCTAAACCAGAAGCGACGTGTGTGTGTGCGTAGCTCAGTCTTACGCGTTTCATCATTGGACGTCGTCTGAGGTGGTGCCATCTTAGTACATCTCACATCATTTAGATTAAGGGCCAAATTGTGGAAGCCATGGTGGTCCAATGTGCCCAAGCTTAATTACCGTTCCTACTCTGGTAGGGTGTTTGAATTGTGTATCCATAAATTCCTCCATGGAGCATACAAACATGTCTATAGGATCTTATACTCTTGGTGAGGTATTTGAACTGTGTATACATAGCTTCATCCATGGGCTATACACAGATGTTGCATAGCATTCTCTACTCCTACACTCCATAATTGGTTTGATGACTACCAACCTTCACCACTGCTCGTCCACAACCTTAATACCCTAATACTCCCTGGGACACCCAAACTCCTGTTACCAAAGGGAGGTTCCCAGATGTACTCTGAGATTAAGGGCCAAATTGTGAGAGCCATGGTGGTCCAGAACATGTTTGTATGCTCCATGGAGGAATTTATGGATACACAGTTCAAACACTCTAAAAGAGTAGGGACGGTACTTAATACCACTCTAGTTGGTAATTAATCTTGCGCACATTGGACCACCATGGCTTCCACAATTTGTCCCTTGATCTCAAAGTACATCTGGGAACCCCCCTTTTAGCAACAGGAGTTTGGTTGTCCCAGGGGGTATTAGGGTAATAAGGTTGTGGACAAGCATTGGTGAAGGTTGGTAGTCACCAAACAATTTATGGAATGTAGGAGTTCACTAACACTACACACAGCAATGAATTATTTGCTGTGCCTGGGGTATACTCAGCTCATCCAGACGTGTCCCTTATAGATCCTTGATCCCCATAACCCCCATCTCTAGGGAAGGTCTGGGTTTAGCAGGTAATATCTGGATTGCAAAGAGTAAATCTAGCTGCTGGCTGGTAATCCCCGGGCAACTCCCTAGCAATTCCCGATTCAACCACTGGGGTGGATGAGAGTAGGGGGCTCCGCTCGGTGGAACGCGCGCTGACCTGGAGCACTCCTTTTTTAAAAGCGGATTCGGGCTGGTGTTTACCACCCATTTATCTAAAGAAAAATAGTTTTTAAGGAATTGATTTTTGTAATAAAAGTATTATCCGGAATTACACTATTTGAGCCCATCTCTTTTCTATATGAGGACACACTTTCGGGGTCATAGAGAAGGAAATCATTACCACCCCACCCAATGATAACAGTATATCAGAGATTGTCCCTAGAGGGCCTGGAGGCTCTGGCTTTTCCAAGGCGAGCTACAGGAGGGAACGATCGGTCCAGCAGCTGCCGCACACTCACCACATGCGATTTGCCTCTGCAGGGGTGCCAGGATCTGGTGAGTAGGGATCCAAAGGGGAAGCACAACAGTCACTTTATCACTTTGGTATAAGGATTGGAACCAAGCACAAGCACAAGTCACTTTAAATATTGCACAAGTCACCAGAAAAATTGTGTTAATGATTTTAATACTGGACTGCCTATTTACATATATATTTTCTATTTTTATTATCTTTCGGTTTTTGCACAGTGCTCAGTGAAGCACCCAAGACGCTTTACCACTTTGAGTGCGATCACAAACCATTGTATGAGGTGGATTTCATCTGATCACTCTCAGTGTGGTCATAAACCATTATATGAGATGGACTCGTGCTCAGTTTGAAGCTGTGGAGCTTGGTGTAAGTGGAGCTGGATTAAGTGGGAGTTAAAAACAAGTGTTAGAGTATACAAGTCTTGCTGTCTGTTGGTGTTTGCTGTCTGTTGGTGTGTGTTTGCTGTCTGTTGGTGTGTGTTTGCTGTCTGTTGGTGTTTGCTGGGTTGCATTTTGGGGACTTTTCCTTTTAGTTTTTAATTTGCCTTTTGCTGTCACTTTTTAAATAGCTTTTTTTTTTTCTTGGTTTCATCAGTCTATCAATTAAGGGGTGTGGTTAATTGCTCACAGGTGCCTATTTAACTTGTTGTAGGACTCAGTCTGAGCGTGCTCAGTTTGAAGCTGTGGAGCTTGGTGTAAGTGGAGCTGGATTAAGTGGGAGTTAAAAACAAGTGTTAGAGTATACAAGTCTTGCTGTCTGTTGGTGTTTGCTGTCTGTTGGTGTTTGCTGTCTGTTGGTGTGTGTTTGCTGTCTGTTGGTGTTTGCTGGGTTGCATTTTGGGGACTTTTCCTTTTAGTTTTTAATTTGCCTTTTGCTGTCACTTTTTAAATAGCTTTTTTTTTTTTTCTTGGTTTCATCAGTCTATCAATTAAGGGGTGTGGTTAATTGCTCACAGGTGCCTATTTAACTTGTTGTAGGACTCAGTCTGAGCGTGCTCAGTTTGAAGCTGTGGAGCTTGGTGTAAGTGGAGCTGGATTAAGTGGGAGTTAAAAACAAGAGTTTAAAACAGGAGGTTATAACAGGGGTCATAGTACCTGTGTAGTGTGAGTATCTGAGTGTTGTCTGAGTAGTGTGTGTGGATCGTTAGTACTTGTGTATTGTGTACCTGTGTATTGTCTTGTCGTGTACCTGTGTATTGTCTTGAGTATTAGTGCCAGGAAGCTAGCTGTTAGGTAATTTGGACAGGGTAAAATCCCCAAATCCTCACTAAATTTAATAGGTACGATGCCCGGCGGGTGTGGAGAGGCGACTCTTTGTACATCTTGCCGCATGTATGCGTTCCTTGATCATCCGATCGAGGGCGAATACTGCTGTGCAAAATGTAAGCACATTGTTTCCCTGGAAGCCCAGGTTCTGAATCTGGGGAAGCAACTGTCAGCACTGAGAAGTCCCTCCATACTAAAGGTGAGCCAGGAACGTACACGGCAGGTGCCGGCAGGGGCCATCACAGAGGCGGGTGGAGACAAAGAGGTGCAGGCACTAGCAAAGAGTAGATGGGTGACAGTCAGGAGGGGTAGAGGGGGAAGTGCCAGGGAGGCCGATCCAGGACTGGAGCATCCCAATAAGTACGCTCCATTGAGTGACATTGGTGTAACCAGTCAGGGACCAGCAGTGCTGGAGATGAGGGACTCTCCTAGCTGCCAGGGGAAGAACTCCTCCAGTGAGAGTGGGGGGGCAGCAAAGGGAAAGGAAAGACAGATTCTGGTGGTAGGGGACTCAATTCTTAGAAGGACAGAGAGGGCAATCTGTAACCAAGACCTGAAGCGCCGAACAGTATGTTGTCTACCGGGCGCTCGGGTTCGGCACATCACGGATCTTGTGGACAGATTACTGGGAGGGGCTGGGGAAGACCCGGCTGTCATGGTGCACGTTGGCACCAATGACAAAGTCAGAGGCAGATGGAGTGTCCTAAAGAACGATTTTAGGGACTTAGGAGCTAAATTGAGGAAAAGGACCTCCAAGGTAGTGTTCTCAGGAATACTACCGGTACATCGAGCCACACCAGAGAGGCAGAGGGAGATTAGGGAAGTAAACAAGTGGCTGAAGAGCTGGTGTAGTAAGGAGGGGTTTGGGTTCCTGGAGGACTGGGCCGACTTCTCAGTCGGTAACCGGTACTATAGAAGGGACGGACTGCACCTAAATGAGGAGGGTGCAGATCTGCTGGGAATGAAGATGGCCAAAAAGTTAGAGGGGTTTTTAAACTAGGCGATGGGGGGAGGGTCCAGAGACAGTGATAGCCAGCGCGGAAGATATTCCAGAGGGTAGTATTGGGGGCATTAGTGGTAGGTTAACCAAAGCACAAAAACACAAGGTGAGTATAGTAGCAAGTCCAAGTTGCAATCTTGAAACACCCAATACGAGGACAATATGCGACCGGTCTAAACTATGTGGCATGTTCACCAATGCCAGGAGCCTGGCGGACAAGATGGGTGAACTAGAGATACTGTTGTACAAGGAGGATTTGGATTTTGTGGGAATTTCAGAGACCTGGTTCAACAGCTCTCATGATTGGCTGGCAAACATTCAAGGGTATACCCTATACCGCAAGGATAGAGAGGGTAAAAAAAGGGGGAGGGGTATGCCTATATATCAAGAATAATGTACAAGTGAATGTGAGAGATGACATCACTGAGGGGGCTAGGGAGGAGGTGGAATCTTTATGGGTAGAGCTCCAAAGGGATGAAGCTAAGGGGAAAATAATACTGGGAGTATGCTATAGGCCCCCTAACCTGAGGGAGGAAGTGGAGAAGGATCTCCTATCACAAATTGGATTAGCAGCAAGGATGGGAAGTGTTATCATAATGGGGGATTTTAATTATCCAGACATAGACTGGGCGGAGGGAACCGCGCATTCATTTAAGGCTCGCCAGTTCCTTAGTGTCTTGCAGGACAATTTTATGGGTCAGATGGTAGACGCACCAACTAGAAATAAAACATTACTAGATCTACTGATTACCAACAATACAGACCTGATAACAGATGTGGAAATACGGGGCAATTTAGGTAACAGCGATCACAGGTCAATTAGTTTCAGTATAAATCACACAAATAGGAGACATGAAGGGAACACAAAGACACTGAATTTCAAAAGAGCCAACTTCCCTAAACTACAAACCTTGCTAAAAGGCATAAATTGGGATAAAATATTAGGAACAAAGAATACGGAGGAGAGATGGGTTTGCTTTAAGAGCATATTAAATAAGGGCATTAGCCAATGTATCCCATTGGGTAATAAATTTAAAATCGAACAAACATCCTGGATGGCTTAACTCCAATGTAAAAATGCATATAAAAGCAAAGGAGAAGGCCTTCAAAAAATACAAGGTTGAGGGATCATCCACAGCATTCAGAATTTATAAAGAATGCAATAAGAAATGTAAGGGTGCAATTAGGATGGCTAAGATAGAACATGAAAGACACATAGCGGAGGAGAGCAAAAAAAATCCCAAGAAATTCTTTAAGTATGTAAACAGTAAAAAAGGGAGGACAGACCATATTGGCCCCATAAAGAATGAGGAAGGACATCTGGTTACAAAGGATGGGGAGATGGCAAAGGTATTGAATTTATTCTTCTCCTCAGTCTTCACGAGTGAATCGGGGGGCTTCAGTAACCAAAACTGCAGTGTTTATCCTCATGACACAACACAGGAAGCACCTACATGGTTAACAGAGGACGGAATTAAAATTAGACTTGAGAAACTTAACATTAATAAATCACCGGGACCAGGTGGCTTGCATCCGAGGGTACTTAGGGAACTCAGTCAGGTGATTGCCAGACCGTTGTTCCTAATTTTTACAGACAGTCTATTGACTGGAATGGTACCAGCTGATTGGAGGAAAGCCAATGTAGCACCAATATTTAAAAAGGGCCCAAAAAACATCCCTGGGAATTACAGACCAGTTAGCCTAACATCAATAGTATGTAAACTCTTGGAGGGGATGATAAGGGACTATATACAAGATTTTAGTAATAAGAATGATATAATTAGCAGTAATCAGCATGGATTCATGAAGAATCGTTCTTGCCAAACCAATCTATTAACCTTCTATGAGGAGGTGAGTTGCCATCTAGATAAAAGAAGGCCCGTAGACGTGGTGTATCTGGATTTTGCAAAAGCATTTGACACAGTTCCCCATAAACGTTTACTGTACAAAATAAGGTGCGTTGCCATGGACCATAGGGTGAGTACATGGATTGAAAACTGGCTACAAGGGCGTGTTCAGAGGGTGGTGATAAATGGGGAGTACTCAGAATGGTCAGGGGTGGGTAGTGGGGTTCCCCAGGGTTCTGTGCTGGGACCAATCCTATTTAAATTGTTCATAAACGACCTGGAGGATGGGATAAACAGTTCAATCTCTGTATTTGCAGACGATACTAAGCTAAGCAGGGCAATAACTTCTCCGCAGGATGTGGAAATCTTGCAAAAAGACCTGAACAAATTAATGGGGTGGGCGACTACATGGCAAATGAGGTTCAATGTAGAAAAATGTAAAATAATGCATTTGGGTGGCAAAAATATGAATGCAATCTATACACTGGGGGGAGAACCTCTGGGGGAATCTAGGATGGAAAAGGACCTGGGGGTCCTAGTGGATGATAGGCTCAGCAATGGCATGCAATGCCAAGCTGCTGCTAATAAAGCAAACAGAATATTGGCATGCATTAAAAGGGGGATCAACTGCAGAGATAAAACGATAATTCTCCCGCTCTACAAGACTCTGGTCCGCCCGCACCTGGAGTATGCTGTCCAGTTCTGGGCACCAGTCCTCAGGAGGGACGTACTGGAAATGGAGCGAGTACAAAGAAGGGCAACAAAGCTAATAAAGGGTCTGGAGGATCTTAGTTATGAGGAAAGGTTACGAGCACTGAACTTATTCTCTCTGGAGAAGAGACGCTTGAGAGGGGATATGATTTCAATTTACAAATACTGTACTGGTGACCCCACAATAGGGATAAAACTTTTTCACAGAAGAGAGTTTAATAAGACTCGTGGCCACTCATTACAATTAGAAGAAAAGAGGTTTAACCTTAAACTACGTAGAGGGTTCTTTACTGTAAGAGCGGCAAGGATGTGGAATTCCCTTCCACAGGCGGTGGTCTCAGCGGGGAGCATTGATAGCTTCAAGAAACTATTAGATAATCACCTGAATGACCGCAATATACAGGAATATGTAATGTAATACTGACACATAATCACACACATAGGTTGGACTTGATGGACTTGTGTCTTTTTTCAACCTCACCTACTATGTAACTATGTAACTATGACTTTATCTGATTGCACTCATAACTAATAGAGGACATTTTAGGAATACAAATGTTTATAGTAGATGTTGGTAAATTGTTGGTAATGCACCTAGTGGGAAATTGATAAATGCACAATGGTATTTCACCAAGGATACAATAAGTTCCAATAATTGCCATAGGTGGAATTTGTGAGCACACAACAAATACTGTTCTAGATTACGTGTGACATTTCACCACAGGGCATGTTCACCTGTGAAGGGTGATTTACTAGATCACTTTTCAGTTCATAAGCAGCGCCACTCACCCCCAACTCACATATAAAAATTTTACATTATTGGAGCTCCTTCTTGGGGCTTCTTAGGGGAGGCTGCAGCCTAGCCTATACCTAAAGCGCGGATTCATTAATATATATAATCTTTGGCCTTTAGGATCTCCTGATATAGTTTTATGGGGTGTGCACTTTTTTGAATCATCACGTCTGTCTTAAAGGATAATAATTTACTTCTAATTATTATATAGTTATAGTTTTCTTCCTAATTGATGGATGATGACAACAATTAGTAAGTGTGTTAGCTTCCTTGTTAAATTCCAAACGTAGGTTTTTGTGTTCTGTTATATAAAACTCAGTAAGATTAGTGTAAAAGAAGAAGTCAGGACAACTTATCTCTGCATTGCTGTCATTCTCTACTTCCAAATCTGCACCCGACTTTACCTGCTTGGCATTCCTATTTGATGTATAGTTTTTACCGTGAACCTGAATGTAGGTTTGTCTGTGTATTTGCCTATTGTCTGTATTGTCAAATTCAGAAGTTTTTAGCTAGTTTAGCAGAGCTGTGTACTTGGATTAAAGTGCCACCTGGTGGTGATTTGTAAATTCACAGCTTATCTTTATTTCTACCCTGTATAGATAACATGAAAAATTAAAAGACAACACTGAACCCCTAGTTGTAAAAATATACTGGAAAAAGTATAATTAGGTGAAAAAACTGTCAGAATTATAAGTTGCTAGATTCATCTACTGTTTTCTCGTTTTTGGCTTAAATGAGGCCAAATCAATGGGCAGGACCAAGGTAAGAATAGCTGGCTGTGGCCATATTATTATTTAGGTTCAGCAACATTTTTATACTCCTAAAAGTGAGCATGTTATAGTGTTTTTTTTTGTTTTTGCATAGAAATGATTATCCGGTGCTAAAATATTATGGCGAATGCTTAAAGTGGTAGTACACCCAAAAGCAAATATTTATTATATTGCAGCTTACAAATTCTGAGATGTGATGGCTGCATTAATTTCCTTTTGTAAGCATTCACTCCTTTATTTTCTCTGGTGATCTAGGCAGTAAGTCTGTTACTTTTCAACAGAACTAGCTGTGGTTCTAGATGATCTCAATGCCTCTAACTGCAGATATAATTACAGTTAATTGCTATTGCAGTTGTTGGTTATCAGAAACCTTGGCAATGTGGTTATTCATCTGATAAAATAAGCCAGTTTTAGGAAATCATAGTGCATTTGAGAGGCCCTAGGGTCATGTCACTGGCTACACTTATATTACCTATTTAGTACAGGTGGACGTCTGACAAAATGATTGCATAATTGGTGCTCCAATAGCCTTCAGAGTAAGTGATAGAGCCCTGTAGACCTGACCTTAACCTATAAGTGTGGTATTAGACTTAAGAGAAATGCAGTAGGAGTGGAGTTTGTTCTTATGTAGGTTAACCATGTAATAAAAAGAACCAAAATATGACCAGTACTTTGACCAAGCTCTGAAAACAATATCTCAGCTTACTAATGTAATTTCATATTAAAATTGAATTCTGTCCATAACTTCTCCTCAGCTCCAACTTATGAAATCTGCCCCATACTCTGAATGTCTATGTTATCCGCAATTTGGACAGATTATGCTGTGATATTTGCAGAAATGTACTAGGTCTCTGACAAGCAGAGAAACAGCAATCACAAGGTGGTATTATGCCCCTTTTAAATTGCATTATATCTATCCACATGTCTCTAACTCCAGCTTCCATTGGTGCTCCTCTCCTGGCTCCTTTCTCCACATATTTTAGGCATGTGAGAAAATATCTCCAATTTGGCAGAAGTTTTCTAAACTTTTGACCAAATTAGTTGGTAGACCTATTTCTATGGCAAATTGTGTTCTGTATGTATATTCTATTTTGCTCAATACAATTTTGAAAACAAAAACTTAACTGGGGAAATCTAAAAACTGTCTTTACAAAGGATTTCCCTCACAATGCTAGTGTTAAAAACTTGTTTTTGTCTGGGGAACGTTTTATTTGCCTCATCTCTTGTTCCCACAGCCTCCTCCTCTAAGTTAGGCCAGTCCCCCAAGGTTTCTTATCTACTGTGCTTTGTATGTTGTCAGGGGGGAAGGGTCAGGAGCATCGGCGGGGGTATCCGAGAAGAGGAGGATCAGGCTGCTTTATGCAAAACCGTTGCACAGAGCAGATAAGTATAACATGCTTGTTTTTTGTTTTTTTTAAATGGTGAACCTTTACAAACCCTTTAAATAAAGAATTGCAATGTGATTCTGGTGGTTGTCTTTTTATGAATGTATAATGTACATTGATCAGTGTCACTCACAATTCTAATTCCTTGCTCCTCTTTCTTGTCGGGGTCCCCCAAGGTTCTGTTCTTGGACCTCTTCTATTCTCAATCTACACCTCCTCCCCAGGTCAGTTAATTGCCTTCCTTGGTTTTCAATACAATTTCTACACCAATGACACCCAAATCTATATCTCTACCCCTCAGCTCACTCCATCAGTCTCCTCACGCATCACTAATTTACTAACAGACATATCAGCCTGAATATCACACCACTCCCTCAAACTCAATCTATCCAAAACATGCTCAAAATATTTCCTCCCCTCCCCTGATTTCTCTGCCAAAATCAATGACTAAACTATCAACCTGTCCCCCTATGCCAAGGTCCTAGGTGCAATCTGGGACTCTGGATTATCCTTTCGACCCCACTTTGACAGATCCAATCACTGTCCAAAGCTTGCTGTCTCAAACCACTCAACATCTCCAAGATACGCCCCTTCCTAACCAATGACACCACAAAGCTTCTAATTCATTCCCTGGTCATCTCTCACCTCAACTACTGCAACTCCCTCCGCATTGGCTTACCCATACATAGGCTATCCCCCCCTTCAGTCCAGCATGAATGCTGCTGCCAGGCTCATCCACTTTACAAATCGTGTCTGCTACCCCTCTCTGCCAATCCCTCCACTGGCTTCCACTCACCCAACAAATTAAATTCAAGATACTAACAACAACTTACAAAGTCATCCACAACTATGCCACCAGCTACATCACTAACCTAGTCTCAAAACCAACTTGTTCTCTTCCTTCCTCCCAAGACCTCCTTTTAGCTCCCTTGCCACCTCATCTCATGCTTATCTCCAGGACTTAACTAGAGCCTCTTCCATCCTCTGAAACTCTTTACCCAAATCTGTCCAAGTATCTCCTACTCTGTCCACTCTCAGACGATCCCTGAAATCTCATCTCTTCAGATTAGCCTACCTGGCCCCCACCTAACAACTGTACATTAATTTTCTCCATCAGTCCATTATCCACAGTTACAGTATTTTGTACCTTTTGATCCTCCCTCTTAGATTGTAAGCTCTAACGAGCAAGGCTCTCCAATTCCTACTGTATAAAATTGTATTGTAATTGTACTGTTTTCCATTATGTTGTAAAGCGCTGCATAAACTGTTTGCGCTATATACATCCTGAATAATAATAATAATAAAAAAATACAAATAGAAAGTCTCCCTTTTTTACACACACAGTATAGCTGCTGCAATAGCTGTAGATTTTTAAAGCGAAGGGGTCATTGTGCTTAACATACTGAATAATAACCTTATAGTTACTGACTGTGCCAAAACAGTTGTATTGTCAAAATACTTACTAAATACAATATCTGTTGCTAGGCTATTCCATGTATATGTCAGAACTGCAAATTAGGACATATTTACATCTTTCAGCCAAAAAACAGCATATCACATAATATGTATATAGTCACACAATAAAGGCAAATTGAAAATGCTCTACTTATTGTATCTTTCCAAAGCCAGCACTCATAAGTGTTCTATGTTTTGTTGTTGTTTTTTCAGTTTTTTTTGCCAGCAGAGGCAGAATTCAAGATGCACACCTCTGCATTATGTAGAATAATGCCTTGTCCTCATTGTGTGAAAGCAGGAGCACTTCCAGAGGCTCCAGGGTGAATGAAGTGAAAAAAAAAGGATGACCTTAAACCCTGTCTACTCTTCATTAATCCAGCAGCAGAACAGCAGAACAAATCACATGATGCTCCACAATTCAGGTAACACACAGTTATCTCTACTTTCACTCTAGGCTCCAAAATGATCTGCATTACAATGCTGTTCAGTTCTAATTAGGTCTGCATATGGTACATTGCCTCTAGTGAGAACAAAGCTAATTCAATATGTATACAGTCAGAGAATGTTTCATCTTGTTTGACACTGGCTTCACATAACCTATGATACTCCTGTTCCTTTGACCACCGTTATTACTCAGACTAAAAACTGTACATTTTCAATAATATTTTTGTTCATGTTTGGCTTGAAATGAAACAGAAATATTGCATTACATAAGTAGTCACAAAGTCTGTAGATTCAATACACCATTTACACATGAACTATTTACCTGGAGTCCTTCTCTTATGGCTTCTAGGAGATAGGGAATTACTGAATAGTTCCAAAGATCTGTAAACCATATTTTAGACCCATCCACATCCATTGGACATGAAAGGAAAAGGCGTGGACCTATCAAAAACAAAAATAAATGTTTAAACTGACTTTGTTGTATCTATTTAATATCTGCACCCTGTACGTAGTATTTTGTTATTTATGTAAAACCATGTGTGTATTATAATTATTCATTAGCAAATTTACAAAATATATGTGATCACCACAGTCAAGATGTTGTAACAATTTTAGTGCTAAAACAAAACTGTGGTCATACAACTGAAAGAACACAATACCAGAAAGAAAATGGCTTAATTTGAAATATTGGCATTTTCTTACTGTTTTAATATATGTAGTGACCATGCCAGTGTCCGGGACTTCCTTCAACTGAATGACTATGTAAATTTCCTTGCAGTAAATTCACCACAGCATATTCACCCTCTTCGGCACTGTGCCTTCACACACATAGAGGAGGAGGGTTCTTGGCATTGTCATGGCTGAGAACACTCCTTCTCAAAGTCACTCAGTGCTGGCTATGCCTATTATCTCCTCCAGCCATTGTGATGTCAGCATGATGCTGTCCACATTGTCTAGGGCCATAGAAATACAGAAAAGAGCTCCAGACCAAAATTGGATAAAGGTGCACAAGATCATTTAATTGTCAATAAAAAAAGTCATAGAAAAATATCCAGCATGTTTTAGGGGGAAACGCCACTCCCCCTTCATCAGGGCTACAATAATAAGCACAAAATATAGTCATATAAAAACTGTGAGCGAACAAGAAAAGGCCCCCAATCTTGTCCTACTACCACTGCGCCCTGGTCTTATATCTGTACTTATGCTAGCTGCCACTTTAAAAATAAAATATTAAAATCTGGATCATCTATACAGTCAAAAGCAATAAGATGAAGAGTGGAGCTATCCCCTATCAGTGGGACTTAGGGTGAGTGTCCACACCACTTCTAATCTAATAAACCAATCCTAAATCACAATTATAGAAAGTGGATTATCAGTATTGAATATCAGTAGTCGCACACAACATCAATTGCTCAATGTGATAGTGACTACTACAAATAACCTGAAAGTATTAATCCTAATATAACATTACTTCAACATAAAGTGACATGTATCTTATTACAAGTGACACCCCGTAAATAGTGAAAAACAATATTGTGATAACACAAATGTGGAACATTGGATAATAAAATCAAAAAAAGTCCAAAATACACAAATCATGTGCAAAATGTATAATGGAAAAGCAAAAATAAGTGAGACAAAATCCAAAATACTGGAAAATAATGAATCCACTTCTATTTTAAATGATGAAAATCAATATATTGAATGGTGAAAAAAGTTCAAAAGGTGCAAGTGTCCTCAATCTGCCAAATGCTGTAATTCTGTGTACACCGCACCTCAGTGCCGTGATTCCTCTCCCTTGTGAATTGCTCACTCACCAGTTGTTAAGGCCTCACACTCTCGTGTTTGGCCGGCAAAACACCTCAACCCACTAACATGGGGGTTATCATGCAGCCACCGATATCCGCTGTTGAATGTACCATACACTTTTCTTTGAGAATTTGACAACTGCAATCAACATGTGGCCAAAAAAAGAACTGGACCTCTGCACAGTGTTCAGCTAAAGCTACAAGTTAGTGTAGTGCGTCCTGCTCACAGTGTTCAGCTAAAAAACTACAAGTTAGTGTAGTGAGACCTCTGCACAGTGTTCAGCTAAAGCTACAAGTTAGGGTAGTGCGTCCTCCTCACAGTGTTCAGCTAAAACTACAAGTTAGTGTAGTGAGACCTCTGCACAGTGTTCAGCTAAAGCTACAAGTTAGTGTAGTGCGTCCTGCTCACAGTGTTCAGCTAAAACTACAAGTTAGTGTAGTGCGACCTCTGCACAGTGTTCAGCTAAAGCTACAAGTTAGTGTAGTGAGACCTCTGCACAGTGTTCAGCTAAAACTACAAGTTAGTGTAGTGTGTCCTCCTCACAGTGTTCAGCTAAAAAACTACAAGTTAGTGTAGTGAGAACTCTGCACAGTGTTCAGCTAAAGTTACAAGTTAGTGTAGTGCGTCCTGCTCACAGTGTTCAGCTAAAAAACTACAAGTTAGTATAGTGCGACCTCTGCACAGTGTTCAGCTAAAGCTACAAGTTAGTGTAGTGAGACCTCTGCACAGTGTTCAGCTAAAACTACAAGTTAGTGTAGTGCGTCCTCCTCACAGTGTTCAACTAAAACTACAAGTTAGTGTAGTGAGACCTCTGCACAGTGTTCAGCTAAAGCTACAAGTTAGTGTAGTGCGTCCTCCTCACAGTGTTCAGCTAAAACTACAAGTTAGTGTAGTGAGACCTCTGCACAGTGTTCAGCTAAAGCTACAAGTTAGTGTAGTGCGTCCTGCTCACAGTGTTCAGCTAAAACTACAAGTTAGTGTAGTGCGACCTCTGCACAGTGTTCAGCTAAAGCTACAAGTTAGTGTAGTGAGACCTCTGCACAGTGTTCAGCTAAAACTACAAGTTAGTGTAGTGCGTCCTCCTCACAGTGTTCAGCTAAAACTACAAGTTAGTGTAGTGAGACCTCTGCACAGTGTTCAGCTAAAGCTACAAGTTAGTGTAGTGCGTCCTGCTCACAGTGTTCAGCTAAAACTACAAGTTAGTGTAGTGCGACCTCTGCACAGTGTTCAGCTAAAGCTACTACAAGTTAGTGTAATGAGACCTCTGCACAGTGTTCAGCTAAAGCTACAAGTTAGTGCAGTGCGTCCTCCTCACAGTGTTCAGCTAAACCTACAAGTTATTTTTTTGCGAGCTCTGCACAGTGTTCAGCTAAAGCTACCTGTAGAAGGTTGGTGGTGTTTTCCTGATCCGATCACTACCGCAGGCAGCTAAATAAGCTACAAGTTAGTGTAGTGTGAGCTCTGCACAGTGTTCAGCTAAAGCTACCTGTAGAAGGTTGGTAGTGTTTCCCTGATCCGATCACTACCGCAGGCAGCTAAATAAGCTACAAGTTAGTGTAGTGTGAGCTCTGCACAGTGTTCACCTAAAGCTACCTGTAGAAGGTTGGTGGTGTTTTCCTGATCCTATCACTACCGCAGGCAGCTAAATAAGCTACAAGTTATTTTTTGGCGAGCTCTGCACAAGTGTTCACCTAAAGCTACCTGTAGAAGGTTGGTGGTGTTTTCCTGATCCTATCACTACCGCAGGCAGCTAAATAAGCTACAAGTTAGTTTTTTGCAAGCTCTGCACAGTGTAGAAGGTTGGTGGTGTTCTCATACCACAGGCAGGCAGTTGATTTTGCTAGCTGCAGTATCAGTATATATATATATATATATATATATATATATATATATATATCCCAGCTTAGTGCAGCCACAGGCCATTAGTATGTCTGGAAGGCCAACAAGGAGAGGCAGACAGTCACAAGCCAATAAAAGAGGGCAAGCAGGCTCTGTGTCTAGAGGCAACAGTGCTGGTCGTGGAGACAGTGCATCCTCATCAGCACGTGGCCGTGGGACACGCTTGGCCTTTTTTTCGGCAGCTGGCCGCGTTGAGCCGCAACATGCGGAAGACTTTGTCGAGTGGATGACCAAGCTGTCCTCATCCTCCTCATCCCCTCTCACCCATGCTCAGGGTACTTTGTCTGGCAAAGCAGCGGCCTCTTCCCTCGGCTCAATGTCATCAGTGACTCCTTCCCTAGCCCCACCATGTCCTCCTGAGGAGTCCCTCGAACTGTTTGATCACAGTGTTGGGTACATGCTCCAGGAGGATGCCCAGGGTTTGGAAGGCTCTGATGATGATACTGAGCTAGATGAAGGCAGTAACGTGAGCACGGACAGAGGGGGTGCCCAAGAAGGACAGCAATCTGGCAGTCATGCTCCCCCTGCTGCAGCATACTGCCAGGTTTGCTCCAGTGATGAGAAGAGGGAGGGGATGATGAGGTCACTGACTCCTGATAGGAGAGAGGAGAAGGAGGAGGCGGCACATCACCAACAAGACAGGATGCCCTCCAGGGGCCAGCCTAAGGGCAGCACACTGACTGCATCACACCCCAAAGCTCCGCATGTGCAGGGAGCTGCAGTCTCTGCACGTTATTCAAAAAGTTCTTTGGTGTGGGCCTTTTTTGCGATGAGTGCATCAGATCGCACCTCTGCTATTTGCAACATATGTCTAAAGCGTATCTCGCGTGGCCAAAACATCTCCCGCTTGGGCACCACATGCTTGACCAGACATATGTTTACCTGCCATGCAGTTCGTTGGCAAGCGTATTTAAAAGACCCACACCAAAGAACAAAGAGGACCTCTCCTTGCTCCTCATCAGCTGAGATCTCCAACCCCACTATACCTTCAGTCCTCTCTGAGACCTGCACTGAGAGGAATGAAGGTGTAGAATTAGGTGTGTCACAGCCAAGTACTTGTGGGCAATCTGCTTTCGGTACACCAACGTCAGATTGTACCAGGCAAATTTCCCTGACCCAGCTGCTGCACCGCTGAAAGAAGTTCGCTCCCAGCCATCCACATGCCCAGCGGTTGAATGCTAGCTTGGCAAAATTGCTAGCACTTCAACTGCTGCCTTTTCAGTTGGTAGACTCTGTCCCCTTCCGTGAGTTTGTGGAATGTGCGGTTCCTCAGTGGCAGGTACCCAAACGCCACTTTTTCTGACGGAAGGCGATTCCAGCTCTCTACCGGCATGTGGAAGGCAATGTCTTGGCCTCGCTGGTAAGGTGCATATTAGCGCTGACTCATGGTCCAGCAGGCATGGACAGGGACGTTACCTAAGTTTCACTGCGCATTGGGTGACTCTGCTGGCAGCTGGGAAGGATGCAGGACAAGGTGCAGTAGTGTTGGAGGTTGTTCCACCACCACGCCTCCAAAATGCCACTACTGATTGTGACACACCTCTCTCCTCCACCCCCTCCTCTTCTTCTTCCTCCATGGCCTCTTCCTGTGCTTTGTCCTCGGAACCAGCGGTGCTCTGTAGCCGTTCAAGGGGCTACGCAAGTATGCAGGCCAAAAGATGCCATGCGGTGCTTGACCTGGTGTGCTTGGGGGACTGGAGCCACACTGGGGCAGAGGTTCTGTCAGCTCTGCAGGGGCAGGTTAAGAGGTGGTTGATGCCACGCCAACTTAAGGCAGGAATGGTGGTTTGAGACAATGGCACCAACCTCCTCTCTGCCCTCCAACAGGGACAAATGACCCATGTGCCCTGTTTGGCTCACGTCCTTAACTTGGTGGTGCAGCGGTTCTTGGGCAGGTACAGAATGTCCTGAGGCAGGCCAGGAAAGTCTGTATGCATTTCCACCGGTCATATAATGCCAGTGCTCGGCTGGCAGACCTCCAAAAGGAGTTTAACCTGCCCAAGAACCGCCTAATCTGTGACATGCCCACCAGGTGGAACTCAACCTTGGCCATGCTGCAGTGGCTGCACACACAGCAGAGGGCCATCAATGAGTACCTGTGCGACTATGGCACCAGGACAGGGTCAGGGGAGCTTGTTTTTTTTCCCCACGCCAGTGGGCCATGATCAGGGATGCATGCACTGTCCTGTCACCATTTGAGGAGGCCACGAGGATGGTGAGCAGTGACAGTGCATGCATCAGTGACACTGTCTCCCTTGTCCACCTGTTGGAGCACACGCTGTGTGGAATAATGGACAGGGCACTTGAGGCAGAACAGAGGCAGGAAGAGGAGGACTTCCTTAGCTCTCAAGGCCCCCTTTATCCAGACAGTGTTCCTGCGTGCCCACCGATCACACAGGAAGAGGATGAGGATGAGGAGGAGGAGGAGGATTGTGTCAGTATGGAGGTGGAGCCTGGCACTCAGCATCAGCAGCAGTCTTTAAGGGATCAGTCCCAAGAAACACATGGACTTGTACATGGCTGGGAGGAGGTGGCTGCGGACCATGTCATCCTTAGTGACCCAGAGGACTCCGGACCAAATGCCTCAGCAAACCTACGCTGCATGGCCTCCCTGATCCTGCAAAGCCAGCGTAAGAATCCTCGTATTCGTGGTATCAAGGAGAAGGACCAATACTGGCTGGCAACCCTCCTTGATCCACGTTACAAGGGTAAGGTTGCGGACCTTATCTTGCCATCGCAGAGGGAGCAGAGGATGAAACATCTTCGGGAGGCCTTGCAGAAAGGTCTGTGCAATGTGTTCCCAGAGACTGGGAGGTTACAAACTCCTGTTTCTGGACAACGTGTTGCTGAGGCTTCGATCAGTCAAAGAAGGAGCAGTGGAGAAGGTGGCCGTCTGACCGATGCGTTCAGACAATTTTTTGGTCCGCAGCCCCAAGGTATGATCGGTTCCAGCAACCACTGCTAGCGTCTGTTTTACATGGTGCAGGAATACCTAGGGGCAAGATCTGACTTGGACACCTTTCCCACCGAAAATCCTCTGGGTTACTGGGTCTTGAGTTTGGATCACTGGCCAGAGCTTGCACAGTATGCAATTGAGCTACTTTAAGAGGGGCATGTAATTACAATTTTTGATGCAATACTTTGCAGCAGGGCTCGTTTCTGCGTTCCAACTAGAGTATCTGTGAGGGGTTGCAGTGTTGTGGCACCAGAACCAGTGCCTAAGGCCCAATTTTTCAGCCCCTGTGTAACAGGGGCGTGTAATTGCAATTTTTGATGCAATACTTTGCAGCAGGGCTCGTTCCTGCATTCCAACTAGATTATCTGTGAGGGGTTGCAATGTTGTGGCACCAGCACCAGTGCCTAAGGCCCAAGTTTTCAGCCCCTGTTCAACAGGGGCATGTAATTACAATTCTTGATCTAATATTTCACAGCAGGGCCCGTTTCTGCGCCCACCAAGAGCGAGTGAGGACTTACAGTGTTGTGGCACTAGCACCACCAAAGGCCCAATTTTTCTGCCCCTGTTCAACAGGGGCATGTAATTACAATTCTTGATCTAATATTTCACAGCAGGGCCCTGTGAGGGCTTACAGTGTTGTGGCCACAACAACACCTAAGGCCCAAATTTCTGCTGAGTATATAGGGCAGGCCCCTACTTTCAAACATTCAACTTACAAACGACTCCTATTGCAAACAGAAGGAGACAACAGGAAGTGAAATGAAATCTACCCCATGGAAGGGAAATTCTCTCCTGTAAGAGTTAATATGGGAAAAATGTTTCTCCTTTCCACTGATGCTTTATCACCAATCCTTGTTTCACAAAAAAAAAACAAATTTTCAAAAAACATTTGTCATTGGGACAAAAAATAAGGTGAAATCTTCTGAAGAGGAGCACAGACAGCAAAACAAATGTCACAGGGGTGATAACCCTTCCCTATGTTTTCCAAAAAGCTTAAAATAGATTTTTTGGCTGGAGCTAAACACGTTAAAAATGTACCAGTTCAAAATTACAAACAGATTCTACTTAACAATAAACCTACAGTCCCTGTCTTGTTTGCACGACCTGTATACTGCTGTTCAGAGTATATAGGGCCTGGTGGTCCCACGCCTTTCCTTTTTAATTTGGGTGCGGGGTTCCCCTTAATGTCCATACAAGACCCAAAGGCCTCGTAATGGACTGGGGGGTACCCATGCTGTTTGTCTCACTGATTTTCATCCATATTGCCAGGACCCGACATTACATTAAAGCCGCAAGCAGTTTTAAATGACTTTTTTTCCTTTAAAAATGACATTTTGTGCAGGGACTGTTCTAAGCACGGGATACACGTTCCACTTTACAGGCATACTATAGACACCCCCCAGGTACGATATTTAAAGGAATATTTCACTTTTTTATTTAACTTTAAGCATCATTAAAATCACTGCTCCCGAAAAAACGGCCGTTTTTAAAAGTTTTTTTTGCATTGAAACATGTCCCTTGGGGCAGGAACCGGGTGCCCAAACCCTTTTTAGGACAATACCATGCAAATTAGCCTTTAAAATGAGCACTTTTGATTTCGAACGTTCGAGTCCCATAGACATCAATGGGGTTCTAACGTTCGTGCGAATTTTCGGCCCGTTCGCAGGTTCTGGTGCGAACCGAACCGGGGGGTGTTCGGCTCATCCCTACTGGTCATTTATCAGATGCTGCATACTTGGTAGTGATAGCAGAGAGAGTGTAAAGAAGGAAGGTGTCGAACATATACTGTACATGGGCCAAGTACTTCATATGATGTAAACATTTATAGCAAACACTAATGAAAACCCCAAGTAAAATTATTTTTAGTAGCAATGGCTTTCTAAAAAATGCTACTTTTTTTCTGCTAACTCTCCCATTTGTTAAAAAATGTTCTGAAATAGTAAATAACTTTTAAGCTAACCTTTAAATTAAGTCCCAAACATCTCTAAATAAATGTGATATCTACAGATATCCAGATGGCGTCCTTTATATCCAGTCAAGGACTGGAATGCTTTAAACAGGACAAATAGTTCGCCCAAGTTAACATTCATGGCTAAAAACGTGTGAATCATATTTTACATGCTGCTGACACCATCTGATAATGCTCCACAGAACAGCTCTTTTCCAAAAAATATAAAATGCATAGTCCTGTATTTTATGGTTTAAAAAAAAGCTCACAAGGGTACATTTCTAAAAAGTCAAAGCCTTGTGACTTGCAGAGAGATCACATTACTCAAAGCTTGAAATTGATTTTTTTTTTGACTGGACGATTAAAGTAGTAGATCAGTGCGGAGCAGTAGATGTGACTTATCTTGATTTTAGCAATCTTCAATGCGTCTCGCATAGAGAATTGAACAAGTTCCAATGTTTGGGATTGTACAGTGGTTGATCAGATAAAGAGAGATAAGACAAAGGGATAGAAAATACTGTAGAAAGCATAGTGCAGGAAACTTATTAGCCATCTGAATGCACACATTTATTATACACCAACACCATACAGTGAAAGTTTGTTTATAATGAAGTTTGTAAAATGTTTTATTTTTAGACAAAGATTTAACCTCTACAAATCTCACACCCTAATTATAATTTCAGGATGTGCAGAACACAGAGAATAAGAACAAAAAAACTATCACATTATAGTGTATATCAGGGCAAAAGAAAAACTATATTGTACATCTCTGCAATAGATGAACATTTTATTATATTGTATTACTCCAAAATTCTGCAAGTACAGAAAAATAGGTATTGCTCTACTACAAAACCAGTGAACTTCTGATTTTTGGTTTGGGCTGACACTGTACTGAAAGTCCAACCAGCATTGTCAATCCTGTATCACAAAACTCCACCTACTTATCACATAAATACATTAATTTATTTCCCAATGAAACAATGCTGCTGCCTTAACTCCCAGTTTTAAACAAGCAATACCAGTAAACAAAACAGGTTAAAGAACAGAAGTTTGAAGGTTTGTTGAACGATTAAGTAAATTGGCCTGAAAGGATCACTGATTGAAAATACATTTTTTTTTAAACTAATAACTCATAACTAATAACTAATTAGTTATTAATTTATTACTAAATTATTTATTCCTAATTAAATAGTTAATAATGAAAAGCTAATAACATAACTATAGTGCTAGTTTACACCAGATGTAGTTCCGTGCGTTTTTTTCTGCACTAGTGCTAGTTCACACCAGATGCAGTTCTGTGCGCATTTTTTATGCACTAAAAATGCATGCAGTGTTTTCCATGTATTCCAATGGCTCTAGTGCACCACTCGTGGAATGGCGACAAACTTTTCCCCTTAAAAATCTCCATAGGCGACTTTAAAAAATTCTACAGTTTGCATGTTTTGAGGTCTATAGCTAGAATTATTTTACGGTGTCAAGTCATTTTACGGTGAGTTTCCGGTGCAGAAACTGACCGGAAACTGACTGGAACTGACTGCTTTGGTGTGAACTAGAGCTATTGGAATACATGGAAAAAACTGTGCATGCATTTTTAGTGCAGAAAAAAAGCGCTCAGAACTGCATCTGGTGTGAACTTGTCCTTATAACAAAAAATAACTTTGTTATAAGGCAGAACTGATCTATGTTCAGAATCAAACCTGCACTTAAAACAATACAGCTGGAGATCAAAAGTCTCAATCTCATTTGTGGTTATAGGTCAATACAAGACAGTTTAAAAAAAACAAAAACAAAAAAAACTACACTGCCACTTGCAGGAGGATCATATATTAATGTAACTAAAAGAAGCACTTCAGCCCCAGAAGATTTTACCCCCTTCCTGACCAGAGTACTTTTTACAATTTGCCACTGCGTTGCTTTAACCACTTCCGGACCGCCGCATGCCGATATACATCCTAAATTTGAATAGGAATATCGTTGTTATGGTGGCAGCTAGCTGCCATGACCCCAGTGTCCTCTTCTTCGGCCGGCGGTCTGCTTTCAGATAAAAGTGGACTCTGCGGTGGATTCGCCGCAAGATCACTTTTATCGGCAGCGGGAGAGGGCCCCCCTCCCGCCACGCTCCAGTGCCCTCCGCCACTTACCAGAGCCGTCGGCAGTGGCGGAGGCGATCGGATGCTGTCACTAGCTGGGTATGGAGACGAGTGAGGGGAAGATGGTCCCCACCCGTCTCCATAAAATTGCAGGGCGGAGGCGACGCCAAAACGTCACTTCTGCCCATAGCTCTCAAAGGGCCATTTTTTTAAATTATTTTTTTTAAATGACAATTTTTTTTATTTTATTTTCTATTGCATTTTAGTGTAAATATGAGATCTGAGGTCTTTTTGACCCCAGATCTCATAATTAAGAGGTCCTGTCATGCTTTTTTTCTATTACAAGGGATGTTTACATTCCTTGTAATAGGAATAAAAGTGACACAATTTTAAAAAAAAAAAACAGTGTCAAAATAAAAAATAGAAGTTAAAATAAATGAGAAAAAAAAAATTGTAAACGCGCTCCATCCTGCCGAGCTTGCGTGCAGAAGCGAACGCATACGAAAACGGTGTTAAAACCACACATGTGAAGTATCACCGTGATCGGTAGAGCGAGAGCAATAATTCTAGCTATAGACCTCCTCTGTAACTCAAAACCTGCAACCTGTAGAATTTTTTAAACGTCACTTACGGAGATTTTTAAGGGGAAAAGTTTGTCACCATTCCACGAGCGGGCGCAATTTTGAAGCGTGACACACTGAGTATCAATTTACTTGGCGTAACAATATCTTTCACAATATAAAAAAAAATCGGGCTAACTTTACCGTTGTCTTACTTTTTTTTTTTAAATGTAATTTTTCCAAAAAAAGTGTGCTTGTAAGACCGCTGTGCAAATACAGTGTGACAGAAAGTATTGCAACGACCGCCATTTTATTCTCTAGGGTGTTAGAAAAAAAATGTTTGGGGGTTCTAAGTCATTTTCTAGCAAAACAACCTGTTTTTAACTTAAAACTTAACTAAACAACAAATCTCAAAAAGAGGCTCGGTCCTTAAGTGGTTAACTGACAATTGCGAGGTCATGCAATGCTGTACTCAAACTAAATTTGCTTCATTTTTTTCCCCACAAATAGAGATTTCTTTTAGTGGTATTTCATCACCTCTGCGGTTTTTATTTTTTGCGCTATAAACAAAAAAAGAGCGTCAATTTTGAAAAAAAAAATATTTTTTACTTTTTGTTATAATAAATATCCCCAAAAATGTTTTTAAAAAACAAATTTTCTACATATTTTTGGTAAAAAAAAAAAAAAAAACGCAAAAAACGGATATTGTTTGGTTTGTGCAAAAATTATATCGTCTACAAACTATGGGAAAGATTTATGGGATTTTTATGCCATTTTTATGGCATTTTTTTTTTTTACTAGTAATGGCATGGATAAGCAATTTTTAGCAGTACTGCGACATTATGACGGACAGAGCGGACACTTTTGACACATTTTTGGGACCACTGTCACTGGTAGGGAAGGGGTTAACACTAGGGGGCGATCAAGAGGTTAAATGTGTGTTCCCTCAGCGTGTTCTAACTGTGAGGGGATTGGACTGACTGGGGGAGGAGACCTATCGTTGTTCCTACTTATATATGTCCCCTCTCCCCTAACAGAACAGGGATTTGTGTGTTTACACACACAAATCCCTGTGCTGGCTCTCGTGCATGCGATCGCTCGTGGCCAGCGGCCATGCGCATCGGTCCCCCGCTGTGCAGTGGGCAAGCACACGTGCCTCCGGCAGCACGCGCCCTCCGGCGGCTCTTAAAGGGCCACCAGAGGTACCCGTACGTGGTTTCGCGCAGCGGTGCCATTGTGCCACAGTAAATATGCAGGGTTTTTTTGGGGCTAAACAAAAAAAGACCAACAATTTTGAAAAAAAAAAATATTTGTTTACTTTCTACTATAAAACATATCCAATAAAAAATTTTTAAAAAATCAAATTTTTTCATAAATTTAGACCAATATGTATTCTGCTACATATTTTTGGTAAAAAAAAACAAGCGTATATTGATTGGTTTGCACAAAAGGTATAGCATCTACAAACTATGGTTTATATACTGGAATTTTTATTATTACTTTTTTTAGACTGGTAATGGTGGCAACCAGTGACTTATAGCGGGAATGCGGTATTGTGGCAGACAAACTGACACTAACTGACACTTTTGACACTTTGTGGGAACCAGTGACACTAATATAGTGATCAGTGCTAAAAATATATATACACCTCATTTAACAGGTAAATCAGTTTGCTCTACCCATAAGAACTGAAAAATTAAATCCATCTGTGAGCTAAGACTGAGGAAAAGTTATAAGTGAGCACATGGAACATGGAAGTCATTTTGTGTCACTCGTTGCAGCATGCTACATATAATTACATGTAATGAGCCCCATACAACAAAATAAAGCTTGTTTTTAATAACAGTGCATAGTAACATGAATTTTATTCCACAATAAGAAACAAAGATACTAATGTTTAAAGTTGACCCTGGTGGTATGGATGTGTCATTGCCATCATCCCATATCATTAATGAAAAAGCTGCATAAACCTCTAAAGGGATTTTTAAGGCAATGAAGACTAAAGATTATAAAAATCAATGTTTATTGTAAATTTATATAAAAGATATGTTGTGTAGTAACAAAAAAATAGAACTATTAAAGATAACACATAGCAGGATATTAAAAAAGTGCATTCATGAAAATAGGAATAGAAAAATGAGACATCACACTACCCCATACAATCACCACAGACGAGAAACTGCGGTGTCGAGTAGTGAAATTCCAACGCGTTTCAACGTGCTTAGTTCAAAGAAAAATGTCTTCTTGAGGGAAATGTATCACAGTCTTAATAAAATCAAAAATAGCAATATTATAAGCTGTATAAATTATAATAAATTGAAACGCGTTGGAATTTCACTACTCGACACCACGGTTTCTCGTCTGTGGTGATTGTATCGGCTAGTGTAATGTATCATTTTCCTATTCCTATTTTCATGAAGATACTAATGTTAACCCCATCACATTTATTTATTTATCACATTGATATCTCTATGTACTATACAAAATCAAAGTAAATACAAAAAAGTAGTGGTCAATATCAAAATCATAGTTTCATACCAATAGTGACATCTGAGGAACTATGTGTCTCCAGAAAAACATTGACATGGTGCCATCCTTTAGGAATCCATTCAATTATCTTTATGAGATCATTGTTCCTCATATTTTTCTCCAATTCCATTTCAATTAATTTTCTTCTTAAGTATCTTCCAAGAAAACCCTTCACTGGATCTGTATGGTTCGCACATAGCACCCATCTGAGAGGAACAATATTACACACAATTAGAAAATAATAATAAAACAGACACATTTGTAGTACTATAATAGCCAGCAATGGACAGATAATGATACAAGCAATCAGGGGCCTTGATATTTCCCATTTTAAAACTGTAAATACCAAAACAAAAAATAAAATAAAAGATTACTGCAGAGCTAATACAAAAAATTATTATTCACATTCAAATGTATATAACATAACAAGCTATATCATCCCTAACTTATAAAAACATTATGCACTGTAAAACATTTAACAATTATACCGTAATGATCATAAATATTATATATTATACTACATGACTCCCTGTTTTCTGGGGACAGTGTTACATTTATGTGTATGATAATTGTTTTATTAAAATTTACTTTACTTTTACTATCTGGAATCTTTCTCTCTCTTCATGTTATCTACAGGAGTGATCTTGAGAGTATACAGTTCATTCCTTTGTATATCGATGTGGTACAGAAACAATCCAGGAAGAATTTTACCAGGGTTTGATTTTCCATTAGGACCTCTTTGCTTTATGAGGTCTCGCAATCTGGTGAGTTATTCAATTCACTTTATGGTGGAAGTCACACTTTTCCATCTACAGAGTTGTATATACACTATATTACCAAAAGTATTGAGACGTCTGCCTTTACACGCACATGAACTTTAATGGCATCCCAGTCTTAGTCCGTAGGGTTCATTATTGAGTTGGCCCACCCTTTGCAGCTATAACAGTTTCAACTCATCTGGGAAGGTTGTTCACAAGGTTAAAGAATGTTTGATGTTCCACATCAGTGCCTGACCTCACAAATGCGCTTCTGGAAGAATGGTCCAACATTCCCATAGACACACTCCTAAACCTTGTTGACAGCCTTCCCAGAAGAGTTGAAGCTGTTAAAGTTGCAAAGGGTGGGCCAACTCAATATTGAACTCTACAGACTAAGACTGGGATGCCACTAAAGTTTACGTAAAGGCCAGCGTCCCAATACTTTTGGTAATATAGTGTGCATTAATAAAGATATAAGCATCACATACACACACATTTTTTAAATATCTTATATTGGGGACCCTTTTGTTGAAGTAACTGTTCAACAAAGCTCTAGTGGGAGGAAGTTTGATCAATTTATCACTTGAGTAGCCATTGCAAATATACTGGGGGTTGATATGTCCTCAAGTGTTCTCTCAGTTAGGAATGATTCACCCTATGTTGTATATATTATGAATGATAAAGTTATACCCCAGTTAGCATGCTTGGATGGTTCTATCTTCATAGATGTTTATCAAAATTATTGGCACAAACAAGACCTTGTTGTCAAAAATGGTTGGTTAGAGGGATTTCACATATATTCCAATATATTTTATATGATGCTCCTGGGTACAGTACATGTATACTAAACCTATAAATGTTTGGTTTAGCAATTGGTACTCTAATTTAAATGTTTTATTGTGTTTCCCAAAAATATTTTGTTAAGTGCTAAACAGATAATTGGATGTTTTACTAGCTCTGTTCCACAAACAGAATAAGTTAGATCGCCATGAGAAACTTTAGGATAAAATATTTATCCCACAAGCTATAAATTTTGAACGCAGGACTTATAATTTAGAACAAATAATTACCTGAAATTATGATGCAGTTCTAAATTTGGTGATGAGGAAATACTCTGATTCATTGTTCCAACTATGTAGGGGCTGCAAAAGACAAAATTAAATAAAACAGATCATAATCAGATAAATGTTGTATCCACTTCAAAGTATAGATTACCATATAGTTCCTCTTTGTGTGACCTCATATTACTGATAGCATATATGTGAACAGATATATGTACAGTATGTATTGTCATACAAGACCTGTATGTTTAAGCTCTCCTAACAGCCAAGGGATGCCAAAGTGGAACTATACTACTAAGCATATTTGAAGTGTTAGCAGCATTTTACAAAACATGCTGAACACTTATTACTAACTGTCTTATATTTTTTATCAAGATGATGCCATGAGTCCGTAAACCTGTTCTGCCATGACAAATAAAGATTGACCTAGAAACTGGCTTTGTTACAAATAAAATCTAGAAAAAAACAGTTACCCATCACGAAAAACCCCAGCCTCTTTTTTTGTTTTTTAAGACAATACTATGGGGTTTATTTACTAAAGGCAAATAGACTGTTCACGTAGCAAAGGAATTTTCACATAGCTTAGTGAAGGAGGTGAACTCTGCTAATTTCCATCATCCAATTACGTGCAAGCAAAAAATTCTGTTTTTTATATCTCTTGCACGTGATTGGGTATTTGTACTGCATTTACTAAGTAAAGGGCAGATTCCAAATGGCAAGCCGCAAAGTGAACAGCCTATTTGTCATTAGCAAATCAACCCCTGTGAGTGCAAAAATCTGTAATGCCATGACATTTAAAGGAAAAAGGTAGAAATTGACATTCCTGCTAATAAAAAGGTAACAAAGCCAGTTTATATATAAATATATACTGTATATCCACCATTGATGAATGGAAACATTGGTTTTTATGTTTGCTGGAATTTCTTTAAAAATGTACACACAAAAAACAGTACAAACTTACACAATCGGTCTTACTGAGATTGCAACATTGAAAACATTTTTTACACCATCATGGAAACAAGATATACTCATAATAGTGCATGTGCATATTAAACCATTACCATGAAAAAAACCTGAATTACTAGTGTTTTTGAAGGAGACAAAGCTCTGTTCCTGCACCTGACAGGATTGCCAATTCTTCCTTTTAATTAATGACACATGTAGATTACACAGATTGTATGGCTAATGAAATGCAGGTACTGAACTGACTAAACCTAACCATCCATGAAATCGTATTGTTTAGGTATGTCAGTATTTAAAGCAATGAGTTGGCACATTTGCCAAATGGTTATGCATCAGTATACTAAGAAATCTACTAGTTCCTACAAGGATAGGGGTATGATTCTCTGAGCTAATTTTAAAGGTAGAATGAATATATGCACTTATTCTAAACCTGAAGTCTTCAACCTTTTGGTTGGAACCACATCATGTATCAAAATTGTAACTCCAGGTGGACTGTATTTCTTAAATGGAATTTAGCAATTCATTTTACAAAATCATAACTTTCTATTTACAGAACTGATTTGTGCTCCTGTTACCATGTTATTTCTCAACCTGATTTTTGAATGGGAGGGTCTCTGGTTTCATTATGATCAGCTGATTGGTATTGTTATCACAATAAGCAAATGATAACCGTTTACCTGTATTCATCCCTTTCGGTGTAGATTATTTTAAAAAGCATTTTTAAAAGTCTGAAACTCCTATTGCAATGAATGCCTGTAATTTCTCTGGTATCTCAGTGCAAAGTTGTGGATAAAGCAGTGTGTCAATCACACAAACAGGAAATTACATTTCTAGAGTGGGGGAGAGTGTCGGTACCATTCAATGAGTGCCATAATATAAAGGAACAACATTTGATTATTTTTTAACACGTTTAAAAATTCCCACTAGTTGCAATCTGAGTAGATTATAAATAGAATTTTTTAGCAGAGTCTTCCTTTATATATCTATAGTGTTAAAGTGTATGTAAGCTCTAACAATAAAATTCTCTTCTCTCTTTTGGTCTGTTAAATATACCATTACAAATGTGTTGCTATATCTGTTTAAGGAATCTAGGAATCGGTAAGCTGATAAATATTACATTTTTAATACACTTTAAACTGGGCATATTTTGTTTGATTTAATGATTATGGTACACTTATAATTCGACAGATACTTAGGTTTAGTAAGCACCAAGCACCTATTGATAAATTACTACAAGCAAAGCCATATTTAGCTATATATTGTATAATCTAGCCATTGAGAATATGTATCAAACTGCTACTGTGTTTTCAAATCTTATTAAGTACACAGAATAAAGCAATATATATATTTTTTTTAATATGCAGATGCATTCAAACAACAATGTCATTACAGTTTTTTCACAAGACACCAAACATTACAATAAAATAGTAAACAGATCTATTCATCTCCTCTGTTGTTGGTGACATTTGTTCCAACAAGAAAAGATTGCTATTGTATCCTGTTACCTGAACACAATAAAAGAAACAATATATGCACTTCCAAGATAACAAATCCAAAATGTGACACTTTCTGATAACTGTGGTAATCAATGCTAACAACCTTCCCTAATGTTAATGAGAAATTACTTAAAAGGTAATTGTACAAGGATAGTATAATACCAAAAATGTATATTCTGTTATTTTTTCTTCATGGGAAGTTATAATAATAATAATAATAATAATAACAATAATAATAACATAAGAAGTCGACAATAAGGTACTGTCTAACATTATCATTATGCCGAGCATCTGAAATAAATAAATTGATCCTGTTTATAATTTACTTACATTTTATTAGATTTTTCTTTGTAATATCAGTAATTGTGCTTTTCTGCACTCAAACACATGAAATTGGACAATCTAGACTTCTATCGGGGCACAGAGTGAGTTTCAGAAATTTGTCACACTTAAAAATACATAAATCATGTTAATATGTGGACATATTTGCATTTGGCTTTGTGTGTTCATGAAAGCTCTACTTTTCTACAGCAATCAGCCACCATCCTAATGAGCAAAAAGCTGATTACACATTTTAAAGTGGTTCTAAAGCCTAAACATTTTTATATTAATGCATTTCTGGCATTAAGGTTAAAAATGTTTAGGAAAATGTATTGCCCCCTGGTTTCACAGGCTTTGCTGATCTTCCCACTGCAGGGGGCAGGGCTGAGCGCGCTATCTGTGTTTATGGACATAGGCAGAGCTGCTCGGGATAGAGCCCGCAGGTGTGCCATGATAGGAAGCGGCTTCCTATTATGGCATAGAGAGAAGAGGAGGAGCCGGGAGCGCTGACAAGGGACCCAAGAAGCAATCTCGAGAAATAATTCCCATGTTTGTGTCATTTCGGCACAACTGCACAGGCACAAATAAATCACTGCTGCATTAAAGCAAAAGACACATAAAAGGAAGGTCGTACCATTTACTGTATTTACAGTTTAGAAATCCATTAAAGATGTCACTCAGGGATCCTATATGATGAAGATTATCTAGAATTACTACCAGTGGAAGGTCAGTATCATTATCACCACTGCACTGATCTGCAAGATTAGCAAGATACTGTCGCAGTTCCTAAAAATAAAAGAAGAGTGTTAAAGAAAATAACATTGTTATTATTTGCAGCATGTAGATGGGAAGAAGTCCAGATCATTCCAAACAACATTATATTTGTAATATGGCTGTTTTCATATATAATACATTTAGGGCATAAATATAATTGGCACCATACTTAATTGTGTGATCAATTAAATTATTGAGAATTTAGAAGAGCCAAAAGCAATGGTGTGTCATTTACTGTATTAACCAATAAAACAGATTTTACTTAATTTAGCAGAGCTGTCAAAACAGTTTTTTTTTTTTTTTTGCTTGGTTGCTGTAGATTACCACAATTTGCTAATTGGTCATTGACTTATCAATAAATGGTGCATACATGCTTTAAATTCTCAGTAAAATAAATACGGATTAAGTATACCCTATCACAGTGATGGCGAACCTTGGCACCCCAGATGTTTTGGAACTACATTTCCCATGATGTTCTGGCACTCTGCAGTGTAGTGGAGCATCATGGGAAATGTAGTTCCAAAACATGTGGGCTGATTTTAAAGCAATTTGAAGCAGTTGTTGGCCTTATAGTCTGCAATATGACAGGAAATGCTAGGTTAAAAAACCTTTGTAAATCAAATATCAGTCTGGCCTTTCAATAAATATAAGATCCAAGTGGTGTCTTATTGAAAACAAATATCCAAAACAGCGTGCCCTAGCATTTGAACACTATTATATTTTAAGAGAGTCTAGGAAACCTGGGTCACTGGTTACCTGATAACTGAGATTCACAGTGTTAATTAATTTGTAATCCCTTGATAAGCTTAGGTTGAACACCTTTTTCCCATATTATTAACACCCAAATATCTGGCCAAAGGGCAATGCCTTTAACACTGGAACCCTTTGTTACAGTGATCCTGTGCTTTTATCTTACACTAAAGTGTTCATGTTCTCAACAAGCAGTTAAAACACTTTAAAGGCCCTCATTCATCTCTGTATCTATAAGCATTTTAAAGAAATTTTATTTCAAAGCTCAAAACAGAGGCACTGAAATGTGATATATGCTCACTAGTCCTGCTTGAGAGGAGACAACAGCCTGAATTAGGGCATCACAGGTACTGATTTTTGTTTTTTTGTTGTGTGTGCAAGGATCGAGGCAGCGACAGAGGACAAGATCACTTCCCTGATACCACCAAAGGATCCATTCAAGTTAACAGTCAACCAGGAAACTAACATTCCAATGCATGATGGGAGGTGTAGTTTCCTGTCCATTAAAGAAAGATGGGGGAGGAAGTGAGATGCGGTGTCTGTCACCCCATATAGCTTTGGGAGAGAGAAAAAACAGCCCTGAATCATAACATCGCTGTTACCAATTACTTTGTTTTTTGGTGGTGTTTGTGGCTAGGGCACCCAAAAGAGATCACTGGTAAAATCAGATGACAAAAAGGAAGGGATATTATATTTGTTAAAATTATCCCGGAGTGGGGTTTGAAGAGTCACTAAGCCAAGATGCATTTAAGCTATAGAGTTCAGAGCACATATGCAAATCTATGTATGAAATACAATAATCAAAATATGGAATATCAAGCAAGTATAAATGCAAAAGTGTCTCTCAGGTAAATGTTACAATAATAACTCAAAATCTGTACTTACAGAAAACACACTATAGATTCAGACAATTCTATTCTCTTGAAAGAGATAAATAAATTAACTTTTGCTTACTCACTTTACTTGATTTGTGATCCACATTAAAGGTTGCAATTGCTTCCTCAATTTTCTTTCTGCCATTTTTATTTACAACATATTCAGCAAGTTTGTTAGCTAGATATGTCTTTCCTGTTCCGCTGGGCCCGGATAATATAATCCTGTGATGTTCCATCAATAAATTAAAGTAGCGCTGAGTAATTGGTTTAGGAATGAGGGTATCAAACACAAAACTGTCCAGACTACTTTCTTCTACACCTAGAAAAGAAAAATCATAGGTTTCTGTGACTGAGTGTTCTGAAATGAAATCATGACATATAGCATCTTAAAAGTGTAATAACGCCTAAATCAATGTTAATAATGAATATTTGATTCCTATACAAATAAAATATTGCTAAATCATGATTTCAGATTGAAATTCAGAATACTTTATTATTCCTAAAGGGAAATTACTGAGATACAGTTACATTCAACAAAGACAAAATCGCAATAACAAACGGAAACAAGACACAATAACAAACAATAAAAATACCAATAACAGCAAGTTAATGTATACAATAGCCATGAATTGAAAATAAAACCAATAAAACCAATAATAAACCATATCATCCTATTAAAACATTGAATAAGAACACTGATTACTCTACAAATGATTACACATAATTAACCTTACATAATATAAAAACAACATAAAAAAATCTGGATCATGAGTCAGAATAAAATCCTCACATCCAGCACTCACACTCTTTTACCAAAGGCAAAAATGATTTTCTGTGTCGCTCTGTGGTGCACCATGGTTGTAACAATCTATCACTGAAAGTACTTCTCAGACTGATTGGCATATTGTGGAGTGGATAGAAGGAGTTGTCCAAGATTGAAAGTACCTTGGACAGCATCCTCCTCTATGACACTTTTGGTAAGTCTCCAACTCTGATTCAACAACATCACTGGACTTGAAAATCAGTTTATTGAGTCTGCTGGTGTCAGCCACGCTAAGCCTGCTTCCCCAGCATGCCACCGCATATAGAACACTAGCCACCACAGATGAATAAACATCTTTAGCATTGTTGGGCAGATGTTAAAAGACCTCAGCCTCCTGAAAAAGGCAGCTCTGGCCCTTCCTATAGAGAACTTCAGTGTTCTTACTCCAGTCCAGTTTATTATCTATGTGCACCCCCAGATATTTGTAATTTTATACTACATCCACACCCACTACTTGGATGGAGACAGGGGAACACCTGTGCCTTCCTCCTTCTTAAGTCCACAGCCAACCTCTTTTGTCTAGTCACATTTAGATACAGATGATTATCCTAACACCATGTGACAAAGTTTTCCACCACAGTTCTATACTCTTCCCCATCCCTGATACATCCCACTACTGCAGAGTTATCAAAAAACTTCTGAAGATGGCAAGACTCTGTCTGGTAGTTAAAATCAATGGTATAGACAGAGGAGATAAAGGTAGAGAGAACTGTTCCTTGTGGAACCCCAATATTACTGACCACCCCATAAGACACACAGTCTTGCAAACGTACATACTGTGGTCTTCCAGTCAGGCAATCACAACAATCCACAACACAAAGGAACAATTAACCTGCATCGCTGTTAGCCTTTTACCCAGGAGATCTGGCCTGATGGTATCAAAAGCACTGAAGAATTTAAAACACATGATCTTTACAGAGCTCACTGGCTTATCGAGGTGTGCATGTGATTTAGCAAGAAGATGATAGCGTCCCCAACTCCCAGTCTAGGCTGGTAGGCAAACTGCTATGAGTCTAATCATGGGCTGTAGCTGATGTAAAACAAGTCTCTCCAAGGTCTCCATGGCAAAGCCACTAGTCTGTAATCCCTGGAGCTGCAAGGACGTGGTATCTTTGGCACAGGAACAAGGCAAGGCATTTTCCACAACACAGGGACCTTTCGGAGACTCAGGTTAAAGACCCATTGAAGGACACCCCTCGGCTAGTCTGCACATGCCCTAAGCACCCTGAGGCTAATGTCTTCAGGGCTGGCCTATTTTCATACCTTAAGTCCCCTCAACTGTCTATTGACCTGATCAGCTATAAAAAACATTGCTGTACTTTCCAGTGAAGGAGGAGCAGAGTTGTTCTTTTAGGCTGGTGAGGGCATCTACTGTTATCAACTAGCAGAAAAAAAAAGCATTTTTAAGACACCTTAGCGCCTTTAATATATCTGGGCTATGTAAAGCAAAGATAACTATTCACTTTTTTATATTTTTTTGGACTAACCCCTGAGACCTATTTGGATTGTCAGTGCTCTGCCAGTTATTTTAAAATACCAAGAGAATATAAGTACTAAAACTGAATGTAAAGGTCCAAAAAGCAGAGACCATTACAATGACAATCCCACCATCTGGGACTGCAATAAAGTGGTGCCAAAGTCATCTTATTTCATATAACAATTTAATACAGCAGAATATCTCTCTTTCATAATCTTGTGGACGCGTCTTTATTCTACCTCAATGACGTCCTTAAATACATAATTATTTGGCAGTCCAAACTGCTAAAACCAGACATAGGTACCAACATAACAGTGTTCTTTTCATTACACTGCTGTACATTATACTGTATGGATGCTCTAGATCAGAGGTGTCAAACTCAAATACATCGGGGGGCCACATCAGCAGTATGGATGGTCTTAAAGGACCGGTTGTATCTGTAGAGCTATGTATCTACTCTTTAATATTGCAGTGCTGTGAAGGGCAGGCAGGTGCAGACCAGCACCTGGACCATTCACACTCCTGTAGCAGATGATACAACTCCAAAAAAGGAGGATCACACAATGCTGGTATCATCCACAAGAAATGGTATTGGAGACTGCTCAGGCCAAACACCATCAGAAATCAAGAGTACGCTATGTACAGAGTAAGCATGAGCCGCGAACACACCCCCCCCCCGGTTTGGTTCGCACCAGAACTTGCGAACAGGCAAAAAATTTGGACGAACACACAAACCCAGTGAACATGATACATGTCCCCTGGGGCAGGACCCGGGTCCCACAACATTTTTTATGACCATAACTTGCATATAAGCCTTTAAATTTAGCACTTTTGGTTATTTATGTTAGTCTCCCATAGACTTGAATGGGGTTCCGCAGCTTTCGAATTTGCCGCGAACACCAACACCACACGAACATCCGAACAACCAAAAATTTGGCCCAAACTTATGCTCAGGCCAAACCCTTCGCCCATCCCTAGAGCAGAGTGAAGAATTCAGGAATGCACTATGTACAGAGTGACGGGTCCAAAAGTGTGTTACATACAGGGTGCATGAGTGCATTACGTACAGGGTGCAGGAGTGCGTTACGTACAGGGTGCAACATGTCATTCTCATCCCTCCTCCTGGGCTCTGACCTCTGCACCCACCACTTCCCCCCACACATCAACCTCCACAGCCCTCCCCCCCAAAAAAAAAGAACTCCCTTACATCTGTACTCTCTCCTATCTTCCTACCTTGCCCAGCTCTGGTACCTCCCCATATAGCAAGTCCTCAAAAAGCCTGCCCACAGGATGCAGTGCACTTGATGGTAAAAAAAGAAACATTGCCATCCAAGCTGACAGGAACCTCCCCTGCTGACAGCTATGCCGGGACCATCGCACATGCGCTTAGCGCACCGGCGCTGCTGGATGGACTGAGCAGAAGAGCAGGAAATGTTTACTCTAGTTCACACAAAGCTGGCGCCACTCACTGGACTAAGGAGGAGAGACGGCCAGCCGTGCATTCACTCACACAAAGCCAGCGCCGCTTGCAGGACTAAGGAGAAGGATGTTTAATCTTGTCTGGGAGACAGGCAGTGGGAAAAACAGGTGACGGCGGCTGGCGGATGCTGTGCGGGCCACATGACAAGGCCCAGCGGGCCGGATTTGGCCTGCGGGCCTTATGTTTGCCATCTGTGCTTTAGATCATAGAGGAGTTCATCAGATATACCAAAACACAGGGTCACAGACATATTATTTTTGTAAAAGTAAGGAAACCTACGGTAAAATGCACAAGGATATTCTGTGATCATGATGTCCATTTGTTGTTCTATCAATAGCAATGATACATTCCAATATGAGATACATGCCAAAAAATGGTGTGACAAAAGTGACATAAGTGTTTTTTACACGTTTGTTATATTTTAGAGCAAGGGTCTCAAATTTGCGGCCCTCCAGCTGTTGCAAAACTACAAGTCCCATGAAGCAGAGGCATGATGGAGGGCCACCAGTTTGACACCCCTGTACACCCTGTACATGTAGAGGAACAATTTTACTACTTCTCAAATCCAAGAAAACATTTTCAATGTTTGTGTTGTTCTTAGTTAATACATTACAACATTTTTGGTATTTTTTATTCTCATACTATTAACAAATATCAAGTTTTTTGTATGGTTATGAAAACTGTATATGTGTTTCCCTTTTCTTTATTAGCGCATTCTGTCTGTCAGCTGATTAACTCATTTGGCTTTCAGTCTCAACAACTTTAAAGACAACCAGAAGTAGACATTAAATATAGTCATTGTGCTTTCACATGGCCTATAAAGTGCCCTGGGAGAAGGAGGTCTTTATTATGCAAATTGTAACCAGCTTACATAATGTGATCAGGCCTGCCTCCTCCTGTCCACAGTACCATAATATTAATCAGTGTGACTGCCCATCCTTGTTATGAATCAATAGTATGGGTAATGCACAAGGGAATGGCCCTAAGTGCAACTGTGGGAACTGAAGATTTTAGTTGCATAACAGAGTGTTATGATGTTGACGCTATTGGGTATTAAGTGTAACAGTACATATTGTGACCTCAAGATCAATGCTTTTTATGTCTGCTGCTGATTTAGCAGCATTAAAATAATCACAGGTTCACTTAAAGATAAGTTCACCTTTTTAACAAAAAAAATAAATGCACATTTTTTGCAGGTAATAAAATGTGAATGTATTATTTGTTGTTTCTGGAGCCTCTAAAGCATTGCACCAGTGATTAGCAGATCGCTGGTGCCATGCAGGTCTCCTGCAGATCTGTCAGTGTATCTGTGTGCTGTACATCCTGTATGAGCAAGCATATACATACAGAACACTGTGAATGAGAGACGCTGGCTGGCATTTTTTTTTAAATTGTGACAGCTAGCAGCGTGGGGGGGGGGGGGGGTAGAGAAGATCCCTGCTAGCTGTCAGATCGGGGAATCAGGGAGGGCGAGGGCTGGTCAGGTAATAACATATTACACCCTGAATGTGGGTGTAACATGTAACATGTTACGAAAGTTAAATTTATCCTTTAAAACTCGGCATGCATGGTTGTAGAGTACAATTTCCAGATATTACTGAACAAATAATATA